>NC_045451.1:2803697-2860605 GCF_002776525.5 Piliocolobus tephrosceles
TATCTGCACAGACCTCCGGCCCTGGCCTCAGCCCCAGCCTGGTGACTGCCGGCCGGGTGCTGCCACGATACCGGGTCTCCGCCGCCCACATGCTTCGGTTTGCTCCAAGGAAGTTGCAGAGCACGTGGGCCTGGGGCTTGTCGAGGGCGGTCCCACTTGGCCACCCATGTTTCATCCGAGCAATACCTCCAAAAGCATAAATTAGGGTTTGGACTTTAGGAAAGGATAGAGCTGAAAAGTTTAATTCTTTATTCCGGACCTTCAGAGCCATGCTAAATGGTTTTATTAGAAAACTCTCTGCAGAACCAGAAAGAGTGAAATTTTCCTACTGAAGTTAGTTTCTAAACAGAATTCTTTAGACCAGGGGCGTCCCATCTTTTGGCTTCCCTGGGCCACATTAGAAGAAGAATTGTCTTGAGTTACACATAAAATACACTAATAATAGTTGATGAGCTAAAAAGAAAAAAAAGTCACAAAATAACTCATAATGCTTTAAGAAAGTTCATGAATTTGTGTTGGGCTGCGTTCAAAGGCATCCTGGGCTGCATGCAGCCTGTGGGCCACAGGATGGACCAGCTTGCTTGAGACCGTGTGTGTAGAGGCTGACTTAAAAACAAGTGTATAAAAAACAGCTTAACAGCTATCATGCCAGTATCTAAGTTTTTCTAGCAAAGCTAGAAAATTGTGTCTTTCCTTTTGAAGTATACTCCAGAGAATATCAGCATCTTCTATTAGCAAACATTCAATGCTTGTTGGACATCTATGCAGGCCCCGCCCCATCCCAGATATGTTAGAGAATAAATAGAGCCTGGTCCCTGGCCCTTGGAGAGGAGGCCACGTGACTGGAGAGAACAAAGCAAATATGAGACGATTAGAAGAGAACTAAGGAATGACTCTGTGGTGCTGGAGGGTAAGACGCACTCGGAGAAGGGTGTCTGGGCCTCTGAGGGCCAGCCTCCCCAGGGTGGGGACCTGGAGGCAGAGGCAGCAGCATGGCCATTTTTGAGACCACAGAGGTCAAGGGCCTGCGGCAATGCACATGGCGCCCCGGAGGAGAACGAGGGAATCCACAGGCAGACAGAGGAGTGTGTCCTTGGAGCTCACAGAATGAGGAGTCCATGCAGGCACATGAGTTAGGGGCCTTGTGTTGCAAAGCCCTTTACGGATGGTTCCAGTGGTGGTTGTGCAGGCAGTGGAACCATGAAGGGAGCCTGGAGAGGAGGGAATTAGCCACGATGTCGCAGTGGGAGCCCCAGTAGAAAGCGGCAGCAAGCAAAGGAAACGGGGGTTGTGGTCACATAAGAAATAGTCCAAAGAAAGGAGTGGCAGGACCTGGCAACACTTGTGTGCTGGGGACGAGCCACTGGAAGCAGCCAGTCACACTGCCAAAATGAGGCCACGTGGCCTTTCATTAACATCACCTGAGTGGAGGATGAGCTTCCTCAGGTCGTGACGCCTGAGTTTCTTTGGATAGTAAACGCTATCCCCCAAATATCATAGCTGCGTCCTGCTGTGCATTTCTGTGCCTCAGAAACCACTCGGAGATACGTGATACCCCTGCTGTTGCTCACATATGGTCAGTGATTTGAATATCACCACCTTCTAAAGGCCAGCATTGTTCTAGCAATAAGATCAAGGTGTGGTGTTGAAGTTTAAGCAAGTTTTCCTGCAATTGCAGAACTTGATTAATAATACAGAAAATATCATAAGTACGTATTTTGGAAAATGTAGAGCTACATGTTTCACTCATTGTGTAATAAATGCTCTCTTCTGTAAATACCCAAATTTAAAAGTCTGCATTGGGATTTTGTCTGACTGAAGGCAGCATTAGCGGACTAAACTGCACTTGCTCCTACCAAAAATGCTGCACATCCATAGATTTAGACTTCTTCGCATACTTCTTATGTGTTGGGAGAAGCTACTTTGGGGACAAAAATGCCCTTCTCTGTGCCTCACAAATAACTGCATTCAGGGACACAAAGCCCAACTGTTGTAAAAATATTAGTATTCAGATGTTCTTGTGTTTTGTTAATGCGTTTAATTATGTACAATATAGCTATTGTTTTCCTTTCACATTTGCATTAATTTATATTAGCTAGAGAATATAAAGCACAGCTATAAAATCAGACGAATTATTTCTGTTGTTCTTGCAACCTATAAATAAGCATTGCATCCCTGCAAAAACTACAGCTTTGTACTGACCACGGTATTCTTCATGTTGCTTTTTCAAACACTACAATGCAACGATGTATTTAATAATATGTTATAAAACTTAGTGTTCTTACATTGTTGAATTTCACCAGTGGTCCTGGAAGAACGGTGCCACCAAAGTCTGCTGCCCCACCTGGTCCTGCCTTTTCCGCACTTGTCCTGGAGCAGGTGACCTATTTTTCAGGCATAGGGCTCAGCCAGCACAGACACACTGGCAGCTGTGTGCACTCCCTTGAGTGCACGGACGAGACCACCGCGACCCTGGGTTCCAACTGCTGGCCTTACACTTTGTTGTTAGCAAAACATCTATAATGTAAGTGAGAGCAGGTTAACCTGCCTTGGAACCAGGTCTTATGTGGACTGCATGATACGTCTCGTTTACAGGGCAGTTTCTTGACCCAGGCGATTTTTATTTTAAAAAATCAGAAGCACTGGAATCTTTTTTCTGATGAGTGAGAGTTGTAAGTGTGCAAACTTCCACGAATATAAGTAGCAGAAGGAAAGCAGCCCCGTCTCACTCCTCCCGTGCCACCACCCCCTGAACTGGTGCCCTCCCCTCCTCGCATCCCCCAGGTGAGACCGCAGTGCTGAAGGCGCCTGTGTCACGGTGCGTTCTCAGACAGATTCAAAAAAGGCTGCCCACTGCAGTTAGGCAGAGACCCTGGGAAATACACTGAGAAATAAAGAAAGGAGCTACGTTGGAGTCCAAGTGCTCACAATGGCTTAAAAGTAGAGGCTGGGCACAGTGGCTCATACCTGTCATCCAGCATTTTGGGAGGCCGAGGCGGGCGGATCACAAGGTCAGGAGTTTGAGACCAGCCTGGCCAAGATAGTGAAACCCTGTCTCTACTAAAAATACAAAAAATTAGCTGGGCATAGTGGCAGGCACCTGTAATCCCAGCTACTTGGGAGGCTGAGGGAGGAGAATGGCTTGAACCCAGGAGGCGGAGGTTGCAGTGAGCTGAGATTGTGCCATCCCACTCCAACCTGGGCGACAGAGTGAGACTCCATCAAAAAAAAAAAAAAAAAAAAGTGACTGGGCGCAGTGGCTCACACCTGTAATCCCAGCACTTTGGGAGGCCAAGGTGGGCAGATCACGAGATCAGGAGATCAAGACCATCCTGGTGAACACGGAGAAACCCCGTCTCTACTGAAAATACAAAAAAAAAAAATTAGCTGGGCGTGGTGGCGGGCGCCTGTAGTCCCATCTTCTAGGGAGGCTGAGGCAGGAGAATGGCGTTAACCTGGGAGGCAGCAGAGCTTGCAGTGAGCGGAGATCGCGCCACTACACTCCAGCCTGGGCGACAGAGCGAGACTCCGTCTCAAAAAAAAAAAAAGTAGAAGGTGCATCTTCACAGGTACTGTTTTATCTACAGCATCGCCCAAGGTCAGCCACCCGGGAGGCTAGCGGGCTGTCATCTGGCTTAGTCAATAGTGCTATTAATGCAAGAGGCAATTGCATTTTTTATTTAAAGTTTCTACAAGAATTGCTGAACCTGGGTTCCATTTCTGATGGTGCTGTGCCTGTCTGTGTGTGTGTGCATGTGTGTATGTGTACACACTGGTGCATGTGCAAAGGAGCGGGAGGTCACCTAAACGTACCGAGTACGCAGTTAACTCAGGTGGGAGATGCGTCTGCCCCACTCTTCCCTGAGAGCTGCTGCTGAGAGAGGCGGCATCTCCCGTCGCAGAGGCCGCTCCTACAGCTTCATCTGCAGAGCTGCCGGTACCGACGCTGTAGGGAGTGGAGGGTGGAGGACGCGTTCTCAGGGCACAGCACTCTTCCAGGTATTTAGTTTAACAACCTAACATCTCCCAAGTTGAGTGTCTTCTCAATCCACGTGAAGAAATGCCCTCAAAGTATTTTTAGTGTGAACCAAACCACATGAGAAACATCTTTTCCTCACCAACGTGTTTATGACTTTCCCGCCTCTTAGTAATTGTGCAGAGAAGAGTCCACACCGGAGGGCTGGGACCGTCCACTCTCAGGCAGGCCTGTGGCGAGCTAGGTCCTGGGGTGTGGTCTGGGAACGCGGGTTTCCAGAGTGCTCCCACCCACCATACCCTAACCAGGAGGGCGGTTTGCTGTGTGCCTGAAGGGCTGTGAGCACCACATGGTCTGTGCGAAACGGCCTCTTTCCTCTGGAGCCTGGAATCTTGGTGGCACCAAGCGAGGCAGCCTATGAGACCAGCCCCTAGTAAAGCCCTGGGGAAGGGTCTCTAACAAGCCTCCCTAACAGACAGCATTTCATGCGTGGGGTCATGGCACGTGAGCATTTCCCACGGGTCACGGCGTGTGCTGGGAGATTCGGCGTCCCATGTGACTCTGAGGAGGGGTGCCTGGACTTCACCATGCACCTCTCATTGCAGTGAGTCATAGCAGTGACAGGATCTTATCCTAAGTCCCAGGAGCTCTCCTAGCATGTCAGGGAAACTGGAGGGGTCACGGGGACCCCAGGGCAGTTATTAAAAGAAGTTCTTTTTTTTTTTTTTTTTTTGAGACAGAGTCTGGCTCTGCCCCCAGGCTGGAGTGCAGTGGTCGGATCTCAGCTCACTGCAAGCTCTGCCTCCTGAGTTCACGCCATTCTCCTGCCTCAGCCTCCCGAGTAGCTGGGACTACAGGTGCCCGCCACCTCGCCCGGCTAATTTTTTTATATTTTTAGTAGAGATGGGGTTTCACCGTGTTAGCCAGGATGGTTTCGATCTCCTGACCTCGTGATTCGCCCGTCTCGGCCTCCCAAAGTGCTGGGATTACAGGCTTGAGCCACCACCCCCGGCCATTAAAAGAAGTTCTTTGTGGAAACCGACCTAGAAGAAGATCTGTCCACTGCTCACTCTTGGTCACTTGGCAGGCATGCATTCTCAGCTGTTCACTGGTTCCCTGTCTATACCTTCCCCAACCAGGCCGCCTGCAGCCACCCTCCCCACTCCCCCACCCCAGGACAGAGACCTTTCTTTCCTTAGTGTCCCAGCCAGACTCCCAGTCCATGTCCCTCTCCCAACTGCTCAGGATGGAAGCCAAGGTGCCCCCAGCATCTGGGTCCTACCATCTCAGTCGTATCCCTCCACAGAGGCCGCCCACCAGAATCTTCCCTCCCCAGGCCCTGCTGCTTCCCAGACCAAGCCCTGTCTTCTTGCCACATAGCCGCCTGCTCTGCCCTTTCCACCGTCTGTTCACAGTCATCAAGGCTGTGATACCCCTGCTGCTGCGCACAGATGGTCAGTGCTCTGCACAGCCCTCCTGCACCCCAGGTTACTGCCTGGCCCAGGACGTTCTCAGCCCGGACCCACACAGGCCACTGCCCCCCAGGTTACTGCCTGGCCCAGGACATTCTCAGCCCAGCTGTCCTCCCAGATCCAGGACCAGCATGACCACTCTCCTGCTGCTTCTGCCACATGTAAGCCGATTCCTCACAGGTTTCCAGGGGGGCCTGCCTTCCCCTCTGCCAGAAGCATCCTCCCCAACTTCCCCAAGTCCTCGCAGGGCCCAGACTCTCATCATGTCCAGATGTCACTTCCACAAGGACCTTCTGCTGACCCAAGCCCTCTCTCCTTTCCTGTTCTCTTGCCTGATGTGAAGTTGCACATTGCATGAGTCTCCTGGGGCTGCCAAGACAAATTACCACATGCTGGGAGCTTAGCTGTGATCATTGTGAAGGCCGGAAATCTCAAGCTGAGATGTCTGCAGAGCCCTGCTTCCCCCGAAGGCTCTGCAGGAGAATTTGCTCCATGTCTCTTACTCCTGGTGGTGCCAGAAGTGCTTGGTGTTCTGCGGCTTGTAGATGCACCCCGCCAGGCTCTGCCTCCGTCTTCACACCTCTTCCCTGGGCATCTGTGCCTGTGTCCAAACTGCTCTCTTCTTACAAGGACACCAGTGATTGGAGTAGGGCCCACCCCACTGCAGAATGACCTCATCTTCACTTGATTCCATCTGCAAAGATCCTATTTCCAAGTAAGGTCACATTCACAGGTACAGAGGTTAGGATGTGGATGTATCGTTTGGAGGGATACTATTCAATCCATAACATACATTTTCACCTGCTTTCCCCACTAGAATGTAGGTTTCACGAGGACAAGGACCACATATTGTTCATCACTAACTCAGACATCTAGAACAGTACATTACACCTATTTGGTACTCACAAATAATGGATGGATGGATGCATGGGTGAACAGATAGGTAAATGGATGGATGCATGAGTGGATGGATGGATGGATGGATGGATGAGTGGATGAGTGGATGGATAGGTGGATGGATGAGTGAATGGGGGATAGATGGATGGATGGATAAATGGACTGATATGTGGATGGGATGGATGGATGGATCGATGGATGCATGCATGAGTGGATAGATGGATGGGTGGGTGGATGGATGAGTGGATGGATGAATGGATGGATGAGTGGATGGGGGATGGATGGATGGGTGTGTATGGATGGATGAATAGATGGATGGATGGGTAAATGAACTGATATGTGGGTGGATGGATGGATGAATGGATGGATGGATGGATGAATGGACAGATAGATGTATCGATGACTGGTATTACAGGACTATGTGAGTGAATCCTGTTTTCTGTAGATAAGTAATAGAGTTTGGAGAGGAAACTAAGTAAATGATATTCATTTAAACCTAACACTATAACTTGAAAGTAAAGTGGATTTATTGTCATTTGTGTCAGAAATGCTGTGTTTTTGGAGAAAGCTATGAGATGCTGGTATACAACATGAAATTTCTCAGTCCCACTTCAGATTTCTAATTGTTTCTGCTTCCAGAGGAGAAGCCAAGTCAAAATGTCCTGAATAAGCAGTTCTCTGTTGCGAGAGGCCTCTTGTGGAATCTGGGATTGAAAAAAATTCTAAATGCCCCACTTCTTTCAGGCATGAATTGCAAAATGTGGCAAGTTTTGCTTCTACCAAGAAAACTAAAAACACCTTTTGTGAAATAAACGATCCTTACATATTTAACTTATGCACCAGTGGCCTTTTAAACAGTCCATGTCCCGTGAAGGTGCCTGCACATCTGGGCTCTCCAGGAGCACCCATGGCAGCACCCAGGAAGAAACGCTGACGTGGCTGCTCTGCGTGCTCCTACTACTTCATCGGGAAGCCTTGGTGCATTTTACCCAGGGTGCCAAATCTCTAGTAACCGAGGAATTCCCAGGACCTTCTGAAACCCAGAGCTGCAATAAGGCTGCTCCATCCAGGTTAGCTCCGTCCTAGGCCAAGGGCTTTATGAGGACTGCACATATTCTGTGGGTTTTATAGGAGACAGCTAGGTCAAGACCCCTCAAAGAAAGCTGCTTTGTCCAGCGCTCAGCTTTGCACAGGCCCGTATTCATATCTCATTGTTGTTTGCAGGAGAGGCAGATGCGAACCAGAACAATGGGACGTCCTCTCAGGACACAGCGGTGACTGACTCCAAGCGCACAGCGGACCCAAAGAATGCCTGGCAGGATGCCCACCCAGCTGACCCAGGGAGCCGCCCCCACTTGATCCGCCTCTTTTCCCGAGATGCCCCGGGGAGGGAGGACAACACCTTCAAAGACAGGCCCTCTGAGTCCGACGAGCTCCAGACCATCCAAGAAGACAGTGCAGCCACCTCCGAGAGCCTGGATGTGATGGCATCACAGAAGAGACCCTCCCAGAGGCACGGATCCAAGTACCTGGCCACAGCAAGTACCATGGACCATGCCAGGCATGGCTTCCTCCCAAGGCACAGAGACACGGGCATCCTTGACTCCATTGGGCGCTTCTTTGGCGGTGACAGGGGTGTGCCCAAACGGGGCTCTGGCAAGGTGAGCTCTGAGGAGTAGAGGAGCTTTAGTTTAAATGGAAAAGCAAAGGAGAAATCAGTAGGTGAACTAAGCCATTAGAGGAAGAACTGGCATGTAGCCTCTTGCTGTCTAAGGTCTCGGTCCATGCTGGAGAATGCATATGAGCCCAAGCGTGTGGGCCTGAGTGGCTGCTTAGGACGTTTTCATTTAACTCACCACCCCCCTCTTCCTCACAAGGGATGGCGGCCGGGGTGTGGCTCAAGAATGTGAGGACATGCTGAATTCTGGATGTCTAAGGGTGCCTGGACATGGGCATTGCGGAAAGAGAGCCACATTCTCGGGGTGTCTGGTGGTGTGCGTGTGCGGACTTGATGACTGATGTGCCTCTGCGGCCCACACGCTGGGGTTCAGCCCTGGGTTATGGTCTTTTTCCCAGGAGTCAGTGCTGCTGGCTTCATGTTGCAGCAAAATCATAAGACTGAGGAAGACTTTTGAACAAATTCCTCAGTTTAAATCCGCCTTGAGCAGACTTTCTCTGTGGTGTGAGAAGTGGAAGGGGTGGAGGGATAAATGAGTGTCTATGAATCAAAGCTTTATTATCTTGTGATTCCATTAATTTGCATACAGAGTCTTAGAGGTTTCTTTATTTAAAAGCAAGTGTTCTGTGGATAAAAATATATTACAAGGAGGAAAAAAAAAAAACAAAACTCTGCCGTGGGGTCCGGTGTCTAGGAGTAGCTTCTGCAGTTGATTGTCAGTGGCGAACGTGTTGCTGCTGGTTCATCAAAGCACTGGTCCCTGAGTGCCATTCGGATCACAAATGCAGCATTTCACATGATGTTTAGAGTGTTTGGTGGTTGTGTAATTTTGGAGAGAGAGAAGTTTTTCCCAAAAAAGTCCCTAGTTTATTGGGTGTTCTCTCACAACCTGTAAGATGCAGCTGTTTTTCTGCCTATGCGCAGGGCTGATTCTGGAATTCTGGAAGGCCTTGTGGGAGTGTAAAAGGCTTTTGAATAACGTGTGGAACACAGCTTCTCATTCTGATAACACACAATCATAAAAACCATAGGGCAACTTGGAGTTAAGGAGTTTCTAAAATTTGCTTTAGTCTCCAACTGAAATTCTTTATTGATCATGAAATTGTTGAAGATAAACGAATGTCAGTTTTACCTTTCCTGTGGGCATGAAAGCACATGGAAGTTTCAGGCAACTGTTAACTTCTCTACCATCTGCTCTGCGTTGAGATTTCAGGTCATGACGCTTGCCATGACTTATTTGTAAATGACATTTGGTGTATCTTAGATACTCAAGGAATTGATATTCTGGCTAGTTCTTTCAGAGTATTTGTAGACATTTTCTTTTCCTTTGTGGCAGTCCTCCCTCATCCTGAAATGTTGGTGTTCCAACCTATTTCTAATGCTAATCTCAACGGGAAGCACTTTTGCAAGCCCAGCTATCAAACCACACCAGATATGTATGGTTCGGGTTGCCCAATGAAGTGTGCTGTTATGCTAAGCACCCCTCACACATACAGCATCACTGGTTTTGAAACCTTGAACTATTCTGCTTACTTCAAGGTACAGAAAAAAAAAAAAAAAGTACTTAAACTGTACAGAAAAGATGAAATCGCTGGATAGTATGTATTGTAAAACAAGCTTCATGTCAGTGATAATGGTTTAAGTTGAAATAAAATGGTGAAAGCATTGATATCAATCATTGTGACTTTATCTCCAAAGGATATTGAAACACATAGATGTTTTTCTTCCTTTATGGTGAGATTACAGCCTTTATTGTCTTAAATCTCTTATACTCTTCAATATTTTCAAAGAAAACATTCTAGTCTCAGAAATAGTCCATCTCTTTGCAAAACAGGGCTGCCCAATTTTCAAGGACCCAGAAAAATCAAAACACTTTCAAAAATTTAAAAAATAAAAATAATTTTCACATAGTTACTTTAGGAATTTTGAAGTGTCAATTCTTTTCACTATTGAGTGTTGAATATAGAAGATTTTTTTAATGAACAGGCTTGCCCTTTGATGCCAAAGGCAAAAAAAAATAATAACATTTGCACATGTGATCATACAGCAACCTGTGAGGTGTCCCGGTGGAAAGCACGCAGTGGGGATGTGTATTTGTTCCACTCAACTATTTTATCACAAAGTGTCGTAAACATGGGAGATGAAAGCTTAACTCTCTCTACACCCAGCTACAAACCCACAGTGGCCCTAAAAATCTGGGGTATTCATTGGTGTGGGCTGCCATGGAGGAATTTTTGGTTTTGTTTTTATTTTTATTTGTTGCTCTGTTTACAAATCAGGAGAGCCCCGTTTTTATATGCTAGGAAGGTCCTTGTGATAGACCAAAGAGGTGTGAAAACGGGAGAGGCAGAAGGCCTGAGCCCTGTCTCTCAGGACCACGGCAGCCTGCCCCGCACACAGTTCTTCCGCTTCCCATCCAGAACAAGGTTTCCTGGCAGATTCCTGCCAGGCTCTGAATGGAGCTCCCCATGACCCTATAAAAGGGGCTGTTTGTCCCCTCCCACCCTCCTGGGTCTTCCTCCCTCCCCTTGGGGGCACGTGGCCGCTGGTACCACATGTTGGAGCGGCCGCCCCCGAGCCCGGGAATGCCCTGACAACACCCACGCTGGTGCTGCTGGGAGCTGACATTCAAGAAAAGTGCATTAAAAATTCCTTGAGGAGGCATATTCTTTTGAGAGCCATAAATGAAAAGTGCATTCACAGGGAACGTGCTCCTTTGTTGTGAGAGGAAAGAAAGGACTGTTGTTGCCTTTAAGGAACGGGTTTCCCAGTTCCCCAGAATGTCAGGGTCACATGAGGAATGGGTGGGCGCTTAGGGTCAAGACTGGTGTGTGCTTGGCCCAGCAGCTTCTCTCCAAGTGACCTCCCCAGCATCCCTCCCGTGCCAGTGCTCATATCTGAGGCCACTTGAGTGTCACGAGGCAGAGCCTGGAAACATTCGCTTTGGAAACCGTTCCTTCCTTTTTATGTGGAGGAAGTAAGGTTTCACAAAACGCCTAAGCTGGACACGGTGATGTGCCACTGGGACGGTTCCCAAAACAGAAAGCAGCCAGGACATCCCAGTCCCCCACTTCTCCGTGCTGTGTACTTTTAGGGAGTTTTTTGAAAGCTGGCTTCTGACTGATGATTTTGTCTATTTTTCTGTTTTACATTAAAACCTTCATTTATCAACCTGCTCTTCTCAGCATTCTTCTACTCAGCATTCCGTATGACTTCCATGCCTCTCATTGTGACTGGGTAGGAGAAGACTGTCTGTCATCCAGTGCTGTGGGGTGTAGTCAGCCCTGTACGTTCATCAGAATGTTCTGCTGCCTGATTTTTTTTTCCACTGCGTTTTAATTTCATTAAACATGTTTTAGTTCTACAGTAACCTAATTCCTCATTGTTAACATGAGATCCTAATTCTGTAGCTGTGTTCTGTAATCCCACAAGGCGTGTACCATTTGGAGACACATGAAGGATACAGTAGACGGCACGGAGGGCAGAAACTCACAGGGCTGTCCTCCCTCCCCAGAGCACAATGTGCACCCAGAACCAAATTCAATCTCATTCATCATGAGCGTGCGTGGCTGCTGATCCGGCCACCTGGTGCCTCCATTGGATAAGAGGTTTGGCCAGAGATTCTTCTAGAGAAAATCCAAAAATGGGGGGTGCATTTGTTTCTGCCCCCAAATACCTTTTGAGATTTCTTATAGGCATTCCTCTCAAAGTCTCATTACCCTGATCAGTTATTAATCGGAGGCTACCCTGGCCCAGTCGCCAGCTGCTCACTGTGTCCTTCTGTGGTCTCAGGAGCTGCAGTTGTGGCTGTTGTATGAATAGACGATAGTTAATTAGACGGGCTATGTCTGTACTGGCAGTGATGTGGCAACGTTCTCTGTATAAGCGATACATTTGTAAATCATGGTCATGTATCTGATGGCAATTGCCTGTGGTGGTTGTATCATGATTTTATTTTATTATGAGCTTTTTGCTTTATATATTTCTCTGCCTTTTTATGCATTCATTAAACAGTTTAACAGACCAAGGACAGTGTACTAATTGCATGTGAACTTTTTTAAGTTGTCGTGTTTGGTTTGCCCTCCCTACATCAGTGTGCTGCGTTGCTGGCATTTCTGTGGCCTGGTGACACAGCTGGCAGGTAAGTCTGGGCACCCGAGCTCCTGTGCGGGAAGGTCGCAGTTGCTCGCTCGTCTGCTTTTACTACCCAAAGACACTAGACTCTCTTATCCCCTGACAGTTCGGTGTGCTGGTCTTTCTGTGATGACTATTCTGATTCTGCCTGAAGTTTCTTCTGCTTCTCTCAAAGCATCCTCCTGCGAATGTTAGGGCAGGGTGGATGCGGAGCAGACCCCACTGGCCGGTGCTGTCACGGACACAGCCCACTCCTCCAGAACTTCCTGAATGAACGTGCACATGGGTGTCCGTACCCACAGAGCCCCCCGGGAGCTCACACACAAGGGGGGTCATGGGAACCTCGAGACACTGAAATGAGGGGATGGTGCTGGCTCTGAAGGATGATAATGTGTATGAGATGAAGGGGAAACTTGGGGTCCTTGAGAAATTAGAAACAAGAGTAAAGATCAGTGATTGGCTTGGATGTGGTCCCGCCTTTCATGTCCATCAGATCCTCATCTTAACCCAACTCCTCCCTTTAAACTCATTTGCATTTTAAAGCATTCATTTCTCTCATCGTTGATTTTCCTTTGATAAAATGTCTGGACATTTGATAACAGGCAATTCTGATCGGTGAATTAGGAGCTTGGCTTGACATCTGAGGGAGTAGATCATCCTTAGGAAAAAAACACACAGTAGCACTCGTGAAAATCACTTAGATATTGATTCAAATTTGAGAACTACGGACATTTCCTATCAAACCCTGATTCAATGTTTTTGTAAAGTTTTTTCCTTTATGTCTATCAGCACATTCTTAATGCTCTGAAATCATCCTACTTCATAAAAAGGTAGTAAAACAAGGAGAAACAGCTAAAGAACACTGAACTCTTTTGAGGGAGCCCCGTAAAAGCAGACTTAGCACACACAATTTCTCCTAAGAGGTTATTCTTGCCTTTCCTCTTCTCTGGCCCTTGCATTTGGCCTCCCTCTTCCTGGCGCTGGGAGTGGCAGGCAGCTGGGGCTACAGGTTGCATTTCCTGAAAACCATCAGTGGGATGCCTTATACCTACCTCAGTCACCTGCCTTCCCCATAGGTAGAAGGGGAGTCGGTGGAGGGGCTTCACACCAGCCCACAGAGCCACGAGAACATGTCTCACAGTGATGATCCGCTTCGTGAAGAAGAGCCATTGTAGGAGATGGAGGGAAAAGCAATAGAAAGTTCTTTGCATGTTGGCCCCGTGCAGAGCGTGCATTTGCTCATGCTCGTGGACGCCAGCTGATGGGAGTCACTGCTTACGGGGCAGCCAAGTCTCATCAACACAGCAACTCCCACAGGCTTGTCCACGGAGACATCCTCTAAAGTAAATACTCAATTTACTTACTCTTTAATATCATAAATTAAAGTCACCAGAAATTCCTGCTAATATAGAAATAGCCTCTCTCATGCAGGGAGAATCCATTATGAGACATACAGCTAAGCACACACTCACCACAGATTTGCCTCTGAAAACCCCAGTGTGTTCACTTTCCATAATACTTCTAGAATGTGCTCACATTCTTCAGTGTCGGAACTACTCTATTCTCACGCATATCAGCTGCTAACCTGGTTAAAAGAATCCATTTCATCTGCAGCCAATACATCTCCTGAAACCTATTACACTGATTTCATCTCTTGACCACTACAAGTCTCTCTCCTCTTTCTCTTCTTTTCTCTGTCTTCATTTTGCTGTAGCAGATAATCAAATAGACACTTCTTGCAGGGCACTTACCTTGGTCCTATAATAGTCTTTCAGCTGCGGCCCTCAAAGTTCATTGATATAGCAGATACTCTCGTGTAACTGACAAAGAGAATACATTAACTTAGAAGCAAATGCTACTTAGGAAGATCTGTAACCGCAGAGCTCAGGTGAGTGCACAGCTCCTGCCCCCGCCGAGGAAGATTAACTTCCTACTTGTGTTAAATTCCTAACCTTCACCGGTAGCAAGGAAGAATGCCAGCAAGAAAATCAACTTTAAGCAATTGGCTCAAGTGACTTTGCACACTTGCTCCTAAAATGATTTCCTTATGCTCTGCAGAAAATGTGAAAAGGTCCGTCTTTGGTTCACTGAACCGTCATAGAGCAGGAACAGTTTCAACTTGTGAATCCAACGCAGAAGCTAACACACTTGCTCTAAAAATACAACTCTACAAGGAAAGTGGAATGTAAAATTTATCCATTCCACGGTAGACGTCAAAAAACCCTTTTAGTGCACTTTGCTCCGGCCTGGGAAATGCCTTCCGCCCTGGAGCGTAGAAATCTTTCACAGCTGGTGCCTGCCGCCATATTGAGAACACTTGGTCGCATTGTTTGATACAGGGCCTCAGAACAGACTTTGGAGGAGAGAGTTCTTCCCTGAACTTTCCTTTTGCTCCTATTTCCTGAGTCCTCCGGGCCGCATGCCTGCCCTCTGACCTCCCATCACCTCTTGCTGGTCCGTCCATCATCCATCATCTGCACACGCCTTGTTCGCTCACTGTCGTCCTGCATCCTCCACCCCCTGCTCACTTCTCTTCACTCTGGGTTCTTGCCAAGCCAGCGCTAGAGGAGATTTGCTGGAGGACTCTGGGGCACTGCCAGCGGCGCCCACCCGGACTCACGCAGCCCACTCTGTGTCCCCCGGCAGGTACCCTGGCTAAAGCCGGGCCGGAGCCCTCTGCCCTCTCATGCCCGCAGCCAGCCTGGGCTGTGCAACATGTACAAGGTAAGATGCCGGCGGGTCCCCACCCATTGGGGCCAGGGGTGACCTGCCCTTGCCTGAGCTCTCAGCCACTGCCCCTCGGGGCAGGCAGTGTCACTGCCAGGGGTCCACCCCCAGCCTCTGGGGCATCTGTGAGGCCGTCATAGCCAAGAGGCAGGCCTCCCCCGCGAGAAAGCAGTTGCAGGAAAAGACATGGAGGGCCTGCCTTTGAATCCTTGGAGGGGCTCCTCTGCAAAGGGCATGGCTGTCAGCTCAGGATGATGGGCAGCCTTGGTGACAGGGTCTGCCTCACTTTGCCGAGACCTGAAGCGCGTGGAGGGGCCTGGGAGTGGCTCTGGTATTGAGGGCTGGCCTGGACCATGGCCACATGCAAACCTGTGCCTGAGTGTGCTTTGAAAACTAGTGCCTAACAGACATTTAGCACGCACTGTACACACAGGTTGAATTGAGCTCTAAACGATGAGTGTCCTTGGGACGTCTGGTCCCTCTGGGCTCTGTCCTCACCTGAGCCCAGCTGAGCTCTGTGTAGGAAGTGGGCTGTCTGTGGCCTGTCCTCATCTCCTTGTGTGGCTGCCAAGGCTTCTCAAAGCACATAGGTGCCAGGAGTAATCACAAAGAAGAGGGCAGCCAGGAGGAGAAGGGGACAGGGACAAACCCAGAGCTGCCACTGACGTCACCATGAGCAAGGCTGCTGTTTGCACACAAGGAGCCGTCACCACAAACCTGCGTCCACCGGGCCCCCTTCCAGATCCAAGCCACCACCGTCTGCACCTGGGCACCTGGCTTTTTAAGCGTGGGAATATGCAAAAGATTGGAAACATGTGCTCAAGTACTTAAATAGCGAGAACATTTCACGAGTGTGCTCAATGGAGCAGCCGGTGTGAGGGAGAGCTGGGGTACCCCTCTTCAGAGGCCTGCAAGGTGGGACCATTTACACTGAGCAGGGAGCACAGGAGCGTGGGGGACAGGACGCCTGCGGATGCCAAAACCTGGAGCCCCTGACGGGGAAGCGTCTGCCAGGTATGGCTGCATGTCAGACGTCATGCTAGTGCCTGGGTGTCCAGGGCTGCACCGCCGCGGGCCAGGAGTGGGTTTATGAGGAATGAGGATGTGCCTGCTGGCCCCAGGATGGCCAGTCCAGGGCAGTGGCTGAAAGTGCAGCAGAGGAAGCCAGGGCTTGGGGGCAGGAGGGCCCTGGGGGAGCCAGGGCCAGACAAGGGCCAGGTGAGAGCCCCACGGTGGTCGTGGGACTCGGAGTGACTGGCGGCTGCGGCTGGGGAGAAGGATTTCTTCCTCAAGCCACAGGGGAGGAGGCGACCGTGCACCCTGGGGGGGTCTCGGTGGTTTGGACGCCCATCCTGAGAGTCTGTGTTTAACTTGAATCGTGCCTTAGTTGTGAAGCCGCGCTTGATTTTCGAGGACTCTTTTGGTGATTGGAACCACCACCACCACCCCCAGGCAGTTTCTGAGGGTCCCCTGTCCTTCTGGGAGGCCTCTTCCCTGGGATGCACTGGGGCTGTGGCCACCTGGGCTTCACTGAGACCAGGACGGGGCTGCAAACACCTGCCCCTGCCTGGGAGGCACCGACCCTTCCAGCCGCGCCCTGGAGAGCAGTGCTGGTGAGAAGGAGGATTTTAAGTCTGGGTAGGAATATCTGATGTGTGGGAGGGTTGAGCGAAGGGTAGCACAGCACCCAGTGTGTGACGCGCTGGCAGGTAGCGGCTTGCCCCCTGCCCCGTTTCCTGCTCTGCGAGAGGCATGCTGTCCTCAGTGGACCCTGGCCACAGAGAGATGCAGCCTCTGCCAGAAACCCCATGTTGCCAAGCAGAGTGGAGAGGATCGGAGTCCTGGGCTTCTGTATCCGGGTCATAGTAAGAAACTCAACAGAACGCTTCATTCCTCTTCTAAAAAAATGATTTAGCAGGGAAAAGCAGCCCTCTGTTCTCCACAGCTTCATCCTGGACAGGTTTTGCATGTACCTTTAAAAACCTGGTCAAAGATAAGTGAATTCTCTGCACAATGCTTTGTCCACGTGACAGACCGCGCCTCACTCCTGTGCACACAGGGCAAGGTCATTGAAAGTCCTGCAGGCTTCCACGACTCGGCTCCTTGCACTCCACGCTTGTGTACTTGTGGACACCCCATTCTGGCCCAGATAGGAAAAGCAGTAGGGCTGTGTGTGTGGTATTTACATGTCTATGGAGTGAAGGGAAAAGGAAGATAAGCGTAAGTTGAAACTAAAGCCTGGGCAGGCTGTGTGGGCTCCCAGCGTTGCTCCTGATGGTCAGAGAACCCTCCCAGGGCTGCGTGCTAGAGGCCTCAAGTTCTCCCTCCAGCCCCCTGAGCAGGGGCCGGCGATGCCTGGCTCACAGAGGCCGTCTCTGCAGGAGGCGTACACAGAGGGGGCAGGCAGGCTGGTCTGAGAGCCCCCAGGGGTGCCCCTGCCTGAAGACAGTGGCAAGCCCATACCACTTGCATACTGAGTGGAAGAATAAGCGAGGAGCTTCCCTCCCTCGTCTCTGAGAAGCAGCTTTTGAGTTTGAATGTCTTCCTCCAGTATTTTGGGATGCTCTGTTATTGTAAAAAGTGGCTGTGAAGGCACCAGCCACGGAGGAAGGAATTGCAAGGCTGGAGGCACTAAATGGTTTTAAAATACAGAGAGATTTTAAAATACGGGGATTCCGTGACAAAGGACCCTTGAATCAGCTCCCAACGGAGACAGAAGCAGCTGGGTGGAAGGCTTAGGCTGAGAAGCGCCAGGAACCAGCAGAGTCAGAACCGAGCACTCCCTGCCCTGTGACTCAGACACCCACAGCACTCATGCCCTTAGCTGAACGGAGGGTCTCTGCCTGGGTCCACCTCACCCTGTGTCCTCTCCCTCCTGTCTGTCCGTCTGTCTGCTTCTCCCTCTCTCCCTCCCTCTTCCTGTCTCTCTCTTCCCTCTCCCTGTCTGTGCAAACACACCGGGAGGGTAAGGGAGACACCCCAGCTATGAATCCGGCAACGACGAGATGAAGAACAACCTGCTCCCGTGCCGCGGTGCCCCCTCCAGAGCGGGACCCTGCTCCCAGCTCCCTGACTCCTGGGGACACCGGTGCTCTCAGGGCTGACAGGGCTCTTTTCTTTGAGGACTGGAAGGCGGGCAGCAGGAGCACAGGAGGGGAATAGTGTGACATCTGAGAACCCAAAAGCAAGCCGGGGAAGCAAGGTTTCCAAGGAGAGGAGGAACACACACGATGGGTAACGGCCACGTGGGAAGTAGAGCCACTGTTCTCTGCAGTTCCTCTGTCTGCACAGCCCCTGCCCGCCCGCCTGCCTGTCCATCCGGCTCTGCAGGTCCCTGGAACCTGGTGCTAGGCCTGCGCTGGAAGCTGGAGTGAGGGCACCTGCGGTGCAGCTGGACAGGTGGCCCCCGGCAGGGCGGCTCCTCTCGGCCGCACCAATGGTGCCAGCTCCTCCAAGCTCCAAGCTCAGCCTGGGGCCCAGGACACTGACCTAAGCAGGAAGGGGCTGCTCTGGGCTTCCAGCTCTGCTCTGGGCTTCCAGCAGCCGCCGTCTCCGAGTCCTTGGACGTCCTTTCTGCCTATTTCTCACAGACCCTTGTGCTCCTAGCCTGCCTCGGAGGACACGGTCTACCCCTCAGCCTTGGCGCCCATGGAGGCTTCTGGAAAGACCTGCCCTGCCTCCGAATCCGCCATCACCCAGCACATTGGCATTTAGGAGGCAAAACATTTTGTGCCACGGGAAAGCACAGGATTAAGAACCAAAAATGCTTGGCTCAGGTCTCATGGCACCACGTCATAGCCCTGGACCTGGGGCAGGTGTCTGTCTTCTCCGAGCTTCCTTCCTTCTCCTGTAAAACAGCAACGGTGGCAAAAGCATCACCTGTCCTGCAGATGCTGTGGAACGTTGTGCCGATAGAGTGAGAAAAGCAAATGCCCCATAGGAGCCTCGTCCTCTGAAAACATTGGTGTCATTGTAACCCTGCCCCAGGGCCGCTCCACACTCGTGCAATTTTGGAAGAGGCTTGGTGACCCTCGGAGCTGCTGGGGAGAGCAGCACTGGCTCTAAAAAGCCCTGGTGGCCCCGGCCCCTCTGCCCCTCAAGGCTGTAGCTTTGGGTCCTCTGTGTTTCTGTGCTGGGGCCTTAGTTTCCAAAACTGTAAAATGAAGATCACAGTGGTTAACCCCACATCAATCGCTGCTCCCACCTTCTTAGAAGGAAATGGCAAAATCAAGCCTCAAAAGCTCCGTGGTCCGGGCAGCTGGACGAGAACTTCACCCTCTGGCCGTCAGCTCCAAGTCATCTGCGCTTGGGAAGCAGCCGTCTCGGAGCCTCCCCTGTGGGAGAGAAGTCCCTCTTGCCATGGGGAAGAGGAATTGTTTCCGTGGGTCTCTCCGGACGAGGAGCAGAGACCCTGTTTCCTGGAGCTGTGGTCACCAAGGGTGTGCTCCTGCATGGAGACGCCGTGGCAAAATGGTACCCGGGGGTGAGCTGCCATCAAGGTGCTAACCAGAGAGGCCATGGCACAGCCACCCCGAGGAAAGCACACAGCCATTTTAAGAACTTCCTCGCCACTCTGACAGCAGCTCTCGGCTCTGACAGGTGCTGTCTGTCCACCTCCATTGCTTCTCCCTCTTCAGCACACTCACCAGGACGAGGAAGCTGGAACCCAGCATCAAAACTCTTCCCCTTTGAGATTAAACCCAGATCAGAAAAATGCAGCCACTGAAAGGGTTTACTTAATGGCAGAAGCACAGGCTGCCGACCTTTGACTTTTGTGTCCTTCTGTGCCCAGAGCCAGAGCCCCAATGTGGGTCCCACGAGGTTTCGTGCCAAGAGGTCTCTGATGCCAACCCCTGTATCACCGGGGACACAGGCAAAGGCCCCCAAAGGAGGCCGCGGGAGCTTCACTGCCGCGTGAAACACGGGAGAGAAAACATGACCAGATATGCCCTGACCACATCTACAAAAGCAGTATCTGAATCTCTGTGTCCAGCCTCACAGTTTGCTAAGAGGAGAAACGCTGATTTTCCTGTCATGGGGCAAGTCAACAACCCCCCACGGAGAGCACCAGGAGGGAAACCACACGCAGGTCACGGTCGCCCGTGGACACCACCACCTGCAGCACTCTCAATCCCAGTGTCTGCAAGGAGCTGTATCTCCTGGACAGCCTCAGGTTACCTGAAGTCTGCATCAGAACTAAAGGCATGTCTGTGGATTTTTTCAGACATAGAGAAAAGCCCACTATTCTGGATGGTACACAGCTTTCTGTAAAGAAAATAAATGCCCGCGACTTTCATCAACTCATGCGAGCCAATGATTCAGGAATAAACATAATCTTCAACCTGGCAAAGGGCAAAAGCACAGGAAAACCTGCATCTGTCATTCAGACAGAAAAGAATTCTTGCCGGGCGCGGTGGCTCACGCCTGTAATCCCAGCACTTTGGGAGGCCGAGACAGGCGGATCACAAGGTCAGGAGATCGAGACCATCCTGGCTAACATGGTGAAACCCCGTCTCTACTAAAAAATTACAAAAAACTAGCCGGGCGAGGTGGCGGGCGCCTGTGGTCCCAGCTACTCGGGAGGCTGAGGCAGGAGAATGGCGTAAACCTGGGAGGCGGAGCTTGCAGTGAGCAGAGATCCGGCCACTGCACTCCAGCCTGGGTGACAGAGCGAGACTCCGTCTCAAAAAAAAAAAAAAAAAAAAAAAAAAAGAATTCTCTCCAGATTGCAAAATCCAAAATGCCCTGATATTGCTAGAAAAAAAAAAAATCTATTATACTCTCCTGAGGCGTGGTAGGAGCTGTTTGACCAGAAATGGGCATGCTTTTTTTCAGAGGAAGCTATTATTTAATTAGTATTGTAACTAGTATTTAAAAGAGAACCACAGTGTTCTGTGATTTCTTGGAATTGCCAGAGTATTGTGATGTCAGCGGGATGGGGAGTGAGAATAAGGGAGACACCATGGCCCACCATTCACGGTCGGATGTGTCATCTCATCTGCAGCCGTGCAGGCTTTGACACATGTGTTCTATCCAATAATACTGATTTCATTGGTGCCTGTTTTAGCTGCTGGGCCAGTTGCCATGGGAAACAGATGCCATGACCCTAAGCTTCAGACAATTTGCAGGGGGTCTGCTGTTCACCACTCCCATTGGTTTTTAGGTAGAAAATACACATGCATTGAAACAGAAGATCCCTGGAGAGAAAGGAGGCTGCCACGTAGGTGACTGTCTCCTTTGAGCATCTTTAAGGAGGATCATTTAATCACTTAAACAAGGTTTCTGGGGATGTAAAGGATCTTTGTGAGCCATGAAAGAAGTGTGATGCAGGGGAAAAATGGCAGAAAATGTGCATCTAGTTCATCTAGAACTACATTTTACGATCCTAATTCAAAAAATACACCGAAGACGCATATTATCACTTTCACAAGAAAAAAATTATATCAAATATTCCGCTGTGTTCTTTCTTACCATGGCAGCTCAGAAAAGCAGTGACACCGCTGTCTTCCGTGGTTCCGAACAGGCCACACAGATTCAGCCCTGAGCTCTCTGGCTCTGGGTTTCTTCAGATTAACTTCTGAGCCCTCTGGTATCTGCATTTCCTGAGAGTGCCACAAGAATCAAATATTACCCTGGGAGGAAAAAAGAGGATAAAGCAAATTCATTCGCTCTTCACTCTCAGGACCACTGGTGAAACCATTGAAATGAACAGCATAGGTCCCAAATGTCACTCTGTGGATGTGTGCAAAAATCTGTCACGTTCAACCTGGGAATGAAAGGAACAAGTACCAGGAGATACGTTGGCTGGTTGGTTTTCAGTCACATAAACAAAACAGGACGGTCCAGACAATGCAGTCTGTCAGTCCTGAGGCATCACTTCCTACTGAAGGAGGGACTGACAGGCCCTTTGTTTTAATTACATAGAAATGCACCTTTTTTTTTTTTTTTTTTTTTTGACAAAGTTTTTCTCTGTCTCCCTGGGTGGAGTGCAGTGGTGCGATTTTGGCTCACTGCAAGCTCCGCCTCCCGGGTTCACGCCAAGAAATGCACCTTTCAAAATGACAGAGAAAATTGGAAAATCTCATCTCATTAACTGCACTTGCATTTATTGTATCCATCAGTGTTTACCAAAATAATTGGGAACTAATTTTCTAGTAAACAGCGCAATTGAAGCTTCCCTCATTCCCTAGACACTAACTGGCATATGTCATTGACTTAGTCTACAGATACTAGTTTATTTTTCTCATCTATGAGCACATTGTTATTTCTAGCCAATAGCTTCATAACTTACTATAAAGTAAGTCTACAAATTCTTGTAATAAACAAAATACAATTTAAAAATCCATTCTTCTCCCTTCCCTTTTCCCTTTCTCCTACGACTACCCAGTGAATTCCCTCATAGGCCACTGAGTTTTGGGTGGGTAACGTGAGCCTCTCATCCTACATCCACTCCACAAGAGTCTCACTTGGCATGGAGTCTAAAGATCAAGCCCTAGACAGCCAGCAGACTCGGCGAGCAGGTCCCTGAACCTCTTTGTATCTCAATATTCAAATCTGTAAAATGAGTGGTGATGTGGGAACAGTGCTGCATGATGCTTTGGTTTACGATGCTCACACCTCATGTTTTAAAACCAAGACTCATTGCTTTCTCTGTTCTGGTTTTGCATTGAATCCTTTTGGGGACACAGGGAAAAAATGTACGTTCCTAGAACTTGGACCAATTACTTGATTAAGACAATGCCCATAAGAAAATCCCTACTGCATTTAGCCACTGGATGGTAGATGCTGCTCTCTGGGCATATTGAGATGCATCAACAGAGAGACATTTTTCTAACGTGTCATTCTGCGATGACATCACGGACCACACGACAAAGGGAAGACCAGGCGTTTGCTAAGGCTCCACAGCCAAGTGCTGATGGATGCATCTCTGTAGCAAAGGCCCTAATGGGAGGCGCAGGTGGAGAAAGCCAGGTGCATGGGACCCCGCCGTGATTGCTTCCATGAGAACGCACCATTCCAGGTTTACAAGAGGGCAGAGGTCTCCAGGTGGCAACTCCACATGGAGCCAACTTCCTGTGCTCCATCCCATCAGGTGGGAAAATGGGGCAGATGTTATCAACACTCAGTTATTTGACCCACTTCCCAAAAACTGGCGCACAAGAACAATGGGGAAACAATGTACTATCTGTTAATATGTATGATCTGAAAGAAGGCAGATCATCTTTAATGATAGATGTTCTGACACGTGACTGTGTCAGTAAGAACACTATTGTGAGGGGAGGGCGAGATGAGCAGAAACTCTTCCTCATGGGAATTTTTTTTTTTTTTTTGAGATGAACTCTCACTTTGTCACCCAGGATGGAATGCAGTGACGCAATCTTGGCTCACTGCAACCTCCGCCTCCCAGGTCAGGTGATTCTCCTGCCTCAGCCTCCCGAGTAGCTGGGATTACAGGTGTCCGCCACCACACCCGGCTAATTCTTGTATTTTAGTAGAGAGGGGGTTTTGCCATGTTGGCCAGGCAGGTCTCAAACTCCTGACCTCAGGTGATCCACCCACCTTGGCCTCCTAAAGTTCTGGGATTGCAGGTGTGAGCCACCCTGCCTGGCCTCTTATGGACATTTTCTTAACTAATCATCCAAGGTCTAGGAATGCACACTTCTCCTTGTGTCTCCAAAAGGATTCCATGTGAAACAGGAGTAAAGACCCAATACCTCACCTATCTGTTAAAACTGCAGAGTGGGTCCCCAGCGGGCTCATTAGCTGCTGTGGACTGTGGCAGAGCTGCTGGAGGCTGTCAGGCTACACTGGGCCAGTCTTCTGGGTAGGTGGATCTACACCCGTGTATCTAGTGATTTACTCTCATCCAGAAGAGAAACACGGGCACACTCCAGCTTGGGATGGCAGGGAAGGAACCCAGGTCCCACGGGGCCCCGCATGGTCCCACCTGGAGAATCAGATGAGCTTCAGGGTCTGGGCCAGTAAGCCGGGACCCGGTGAGCGGGGACCGCGTGGGCGGGGACCCGGGCAGGCTCAGAGCCATAAACTCACTAGGTCTTCACGTGTTGACCTGGTGATCATTGATTCAGGGAAGCAATTTAATTCCTCTCTCAGACAACGAAGTAAGAGCTTGAACTCTTTTTTTCCCCAACCACAAAACTCCAGGCACCAGTGAATATTAATCTTTTTTCAAATTAATTGTAAACATTTCTTCTGAGAGGGAGTGACTCCATCCACGTATCTCCTTTAGAAAAGTCCGAATGGAAATGATGCTGCCAAGAAAGGCCTTGGCCCTGCAGCCGCTGATCTTCAGATGCATCGGGAGGCAACTCATCTGTTACTCCTCCCGTTTAAGAACGCCCAGCTCCCCAGACCTTAGAACAAATTGGAAAGCAGGGCGGGGGGTGGTGAAAACAAAACAAAACAAAAAAAACTCTTCCTGATTTCTGGAGAGAAACGGGCCGCGAGCAGCAGCCTGGGTGCCGTGCGCAGGAGCCCCGCCTGCTGGTGATGAGGAAAACAGTTCTTCAAAAATCATACAATCAGGCTCATGGAAAAAGGAATTTCTTTTACAAATAAATGGCCACCCATGGTCTTCCTCCCATGATTTTAAAAACTTTTCAGGAAGGTATTATATTTACCAACCAAAATTTGTCGTTTTGTTGTTGCTCGATGAATCGTGATGAAAACCTCTACTGATAGGAAGAGGCTTCTGACACCGCTGAGTAAACCAAGAAACCTCAGGTGCAGAAAAAACGGTGTGTCTAGTATGATCACTTTGAACGGCATTTGCATATTTTGTCTGTGTTTTTGCACAAAGCCAGATCTAACAATGTGCTCATCAAAGTGTAAACCAGGGCCATCCTTAAGTGGTAGAATTTTTCCACAAACTTTCTTAACTTTCTTATTTCATGTGATATATTTATATAAGCATGTATTATTTTTCTAAACAATAGAAAATATTCATTTTTTAAAATCAGGTCATTTTTTAAATTATTCACTTGTCCCAAGTATTCAGCTCCAAATAAGCCAAACATTTTGCAGAAATGTCCTGGTCTCATCCCTAGCTGCCAAAACGCAGATTGCAGGATGCCCCCCAGCATCTGAGTCCACATCACGAGGTGCAGCCTCTGTCCATTTCTTATTTCATGGTGCAACTGACCACCTAGCTCTTCCTCTGCTTTTAATCACCTACAAAGGAAGTGCAGTACTTGAAACAGCTTGGGGATGGCCATGGAGACACAAATCTCAATGAATAACCAACATGTTCACAGTTTTGGCTTTTTTTAAACCTTAGTGTGTACAACTAAAAGTATATCAGGGAATTACTAAATATGTGTCCTAAAAACTAAGCAGGCCGTGTGCAGTGGCTCACACCTGTAATCCCAGCACTTTGGGAGGCCAAGGTGGGCAGATTGCTTGAGGCCAGGAGTTCAAGACCAGCCTGGACAACATGGTGAAACCCGCCTCTACTGAAAATACAAAAATTAGCCAGGCATGCTGGTACGTGCCTGTAATCCCAGCTACTTGGGAGGCTGAGGTATGAAGATCGCTTGAACCCAGGAGGTGGAGGTTGCAGTGAACCAAGATCAGGCTACTGTACTTCAGTTCAGCCTGGAAGACAGAGTGAGACTGTCTCAAAAAAAAGATAAAAGTAAAAAAAGAAAAAAAAACCCTAAACGTAACAGCAGGAATCCTTTCTCTCCCAGAGAGCTGCAGTTCAGCTCTCAGTTCACTTTCAAGATGACCTTATACAGCACAAGTGGTCCTGGGGCCGCGGCTCAGAACTGATGGGACTGACGGGGGAAGCTGAGGTTGCGAGGCTGGCTCAGCCCCTCAGCGGTCCCCTCTGGGAAGGCTTGAGTGTGGGCCACCCCCTTCAGCGTTCCCCGTAGCTGGTCTGTGAAGTGACTTGAGTTCACCTTCGCCCCCTAAGCGCCCCACCCAGCTTGCGTCTTCCCCTCATCACCTCCTGTTGTTTCTTTAAGGCCTAGCATCTTCTCCCAGCTCCTCCCACCTAGGAACAGGTAACCTGTTTACCATAAGGTGTGACAGAATTAGTGCCCTTTCCTCATAAATTGCAAAATAAACCTCCCAAAATATTGCTTTTAAAATCCGCTGCCACCTTGCATTTATCACATTTCCTGCTGCTCTGGAAGCCGTGGAGGTGGTGGCGCATTCCTACAATTGAACTGAGCAAGGTGTGTAGTGAGCAAGGGGCTGTGGGGTCAGTGAGGAAGGGGCTGAGGGACTGCATGAAAGGACCACAGACTCGGATCGAGGATCCAGAAGGATGGGGCTGCTTCTGATCTTGCCTGCTGGCCCGTGTGACTGAAGCTGTATTGGATGGACCTGCAATCAGCTACTCACTGGAAAGCAGGGCAGACACAGGGCTCTACTTCTCAGCCAAGCCATCCTAATACTGTGTGTACGTCTCATCTCGTAAATGTAAATGCACCTCGACCTTCAAAAGGGCGTCAGTGTCCCAATGCTGTGTGCTGCTATTCCTTCAAAGAAGAAGGGAGCCTCCGCCAGGCAGCTTTAGGGCAGGCTGTTGGGGAAAGAAGGGTGGGGCGTTTGAGCGTCTCTTCTGTGCGTCACCCGAGGGCATGGGAATGTCATGGCCAAATCAGATCGGCGTCGCTCGGGGGAGCCTGGGTCACTTAAAAGGTGACTCAGAACTACAGCCAAAATGTGGACACAGCCCAGAAGTCCCCAGAAGGGTGAATGGATGAGCAGAAAGCAATCCGTGCATACAGTACAGTGGATGTCGTTCAGCCTAACAGTGGAAGGGCATTCTGACGGGCTGCAGCACAGGGAGCCTGGAGGGCCCTGCGGTAAGTGTACTAAGCCATCCCCAGAGAACAGACGCTGCGTGGCTCCATGCAGAGGAGGCTCCTAGGGTGGCCCAGTTCATAGAGACAAAGCGACTTGAATGCGGGGCCAGGGATGCAGAGTGAGTGTTTCATGGGAACCGGGTTTCAGTTCGGGAAGCTGGAGAGGGTCTAGAGAGGGATGGCGGTGATACGTTATACAACAGTGCGAATGTGATGTATGCCACTGAATTGCACACTTAAAAATTGTTAGAATGGTAAGTTTTATGTTATGTGTGTTTCACCCCAATAAAAAATTTACTTTTTAAAAAGTGGCTCAGATGCAGCACCCGTCCACGCGGACCACGCAGTCCCCTGCCCCAGGTCATCGCCACCCTGAGGCGTGTTCCTGTGCTTTTCTTCCTGTGCTCAGCACAGAAGCTCTTTAGGAACATCAACCAAAACCCAGGTCTGGAGTCCCAGGAAACAACCAATATGGAAGCTCAGCAGAGACTGATCTCGCTTGCTTTGCACTTTTCCAAGGTGGTTTCTTAGTAAAATTCTAGAACAGAACACTCGGAGAGCCTCTGTTTCAGTCCCATCATTTCACCCATGAGGAACCAGAGCCCCAGGGCCCCAAGGGACTTGCTCAAGGCCGCACAGGTGGTGTCAGGCCCAGGCTGGAGCCTCCCAGCTCCCTGCAGCAAGCTGTTTCACAAGGCTGCCATGGAGGACTTTTGTTCCTCTGGCCACTTTCTGTTTGCTGAGCTCCACTGTGCGAGTCAAATGCCAGAAGCTTTGGGGATCCCACAGAAGTTTTTCTTTTTTCCTCTGAAAGATTAAAATCTAGCTGAAGAGGGAAGATGCTTGCAGAAAGCTAAAAAGGACAATCCAATGCCAGATGAGGGTTGCAGCCAAAAGAGGCTATATTTTCCCAAAACAGAGACATTTGGAAGGGGAGCACACTCTAGGCAAAGGTCAGGGAGCCCGCAGGAGCCCCGAGGCAGGAGATGCCAACGCTCTCAGGGGAGACCCAAGACGGCCAATCCGAAAATTCGCACAGTGAAACAATGCGCACATGAATTCCACTTCTGGCTCTACAATGACAGATCATGTTAAATGACCTTATTCTAGTTCACAAAATAACAAAATGGGCTTGCTTTGGGAGTACAGTTCTATGAGTTGTGATGCACGTATGGATTTGTGTAGCTACCGTCATAATAAGGACACACAACCCCATAACCTCCCACCCCTCCTTCCCTCGTGGTCCACACTGCACCTTCCCCCCATTCCCTACCCCAGCTCTGACCTCCCCCAATATAGGTCAGCCTTTTCCAGCATGTCATAGAAATAAGATCACACAGTATAAAACCTTTTAGAATGGTGGCTTTTACTCAGCAAGATTCCTTGGAGCTGCTTCTAGGCTGTTGCTTGTATCTAGAGTTTGTATTTTTATTGCCAAATAGTATTTCATGCCTGAATACAACACGGTGTGTTTACCCCTTCAACCTCTCAAGAACATTTGGGTTGTTGACAGTTTTTAGTGAAATCTAGTGAGTTTAGCTGCTGTGAACATTCATGTACAGGTTATTGTGTAAACATAAGTTTTTATAAAAATTTAAATTACTGTTCCCTCAAAAGATGGGTGGCCAATATATTCATTATAAAAACCGTTTCCAAAAACATGTAATTTATCCTTTAGTATTTAAAGCAGGAAATGGAATTACAGGGTCATATGGAAAGTTTAGGGTTAACTTTCTAAGAAACTGCCAAATTGTTTCCAGGAGTGACAGTTCGCATTCCCAAGGTAATCCATGAGGGCTCAGGTGGCTCCACATCCTAACCAGCACTTGGGAATGTCGGCGTTTTTTATTTCAGCCATTCTAACGGTGCAGTGTCACCCATTCTAACGGTGCGGTGTCACCCATTCTAACGGTGCGGTGTCACCTCACGGCTTTGATTTGTGTTTTCCTGATGCTGATGATGACGTCGAACATCTTTTCATCTGCTTGTTCACCCTCCCTACGTCCTCTTTGCTGAAGTGTTTATTCAAGTGTTTAGTCCGTTTTTAAACCAAATGGTTTTCTTCTGGTTGAGTCTTGAGAGTCCTTTACAGATTCTGCTTTCAAGTCCTTTGGTAGATACGTAATTTGCAAATATTTTCTTTCTGTGTGTAGCTTGTTTTTTTATTCTCTTGATGGTGTCTTTTGTAAAACAAAAGTTTTTAAATTTGGATGAGGTCCAATTTATCCATTTTTCCTTTTATAGATGATGTTTTGGTGTCAGGTCTAAGGACTTGTTGTCTATTCACAGGTCAGGAAGGTTTTTCTCCTGTGGCTACTTCTAAAATTTTATAGTTTTACATCACGGATAATAATCTATGATCTATTTTGAGTTCAATCTTGTGTAAGGTGTGGATTGGGGTTAAAATGGTTTTTTGGGGTTGGTTTTTTCTTTTCTTTTTTTTTTTTTTAACATATGGATGTTCAACTGTTTCAATGCTGTTTGTTGAGAAGACAGTTTTTTCCATTGAATGATCCTTGCCAGGAATTGGCTGGTCAGATTTGGGTGAGTCTGTCTCTGGACTCCATTCTGTCCATTATTCTACGTGCCTGTCCTTCTTCTAATACCACAGGTCCTCAGTTACCATAGCTGCATAGTCAATCTTAGAACCAGGTGATGCGTTTCTCTCACTTTATGTGTCCTTTTCACAATTGTCTGGCTATTTTTGCTTCCTTGGATTTCCATACAGTTTTAGAATCCACCTCTCTATCTAAACAAAACCTTGCTGGAATTTGAACAGGAATTGCATTAAACCTGTAGATCAATTTGGGGAAAGAATCAACAGTTTTACTGTGTTGAGTCTTCTAATCCATGAACACAGTATGTCTCTCTGTTTAAGTTCTCTTTGATTTCTTCCACCAGCATTTTCTAGTGTTAGCATTAAAGCTCTGTACCTTTTTGCTAAATGTATACCTAATATTTTGTTTCCTTGATGCTATTCTATATAATAATTTTTAATGTTGTTTTTTAATTGTTCATTACTTGTATGTAGACATATAATTGACTAAATGTCCTTTTAGTAATAGGTCATTACAACTATGGTATAACAACACAAATATAAGACTGCCTCAAATTATCTGTGCAACTAATGATTTATGGCTAAAAGCCCAAGTCAGAGTCCTAGTTCAGTCACTCTTCAATGCATCTATAACCGAAATATGTGTATGATCCCACGATAATAATTCCATTCACTGAAGACCAGTGTCAGTTCTGTATTAAAAGTGAACTAAACAGCCTACACGTTAATTCAACAAATAGTTGATGCCCACTGCATTCTTCGTTGTGAGGACCACCAATAAACCAACTACCTTTTTCATAGACTTTTCTGACTGTGATAATAACTCCAAGAGCTCGAATAAAATCTACCAACACCATGTGTACCTCAAAAGATTTAAACTACCTTTTCCTCACCAGTGTAGAGACCAATATATTCATTATAACAGTCACTCACAAAAGTATATCATTTTTCTTTTATCATTTAAAGCTGGTATTCCTAATTCACATGTGAGGTATTATCTATGTAATTCTCCATTGAATCTCTGACAACATGGTAAGTTGTAAAATCCTCTGAGATCTGCATAGCATGACTGAGTATTCATTTCTTTAAAATCCTGACCTAAGCCTAAGTTTTTTCTTTAGAAACTTAAAAAGGTTAAGGCATTTTTCTAGTTTAATCACAGGATGAGTGATTTAAAGGTCAATGATGTTTCTGTGACTCAAAATCCAAAGTTCAGCATCTAGAGAAGTGGAGAAATGGAGAAGTGGAGAAACGAAGAAGCGGAGAAACGGAGAAACGGAGAAGCGGAGAAACAGAGAAGTGGAGAAATGGAGAAGTGAAGAAGTGGAGAAGTGGAGAAGCGGAGAAGCAGAGAAGTAGAGAAATGGAGAAGTGGAGAAGCGGAGAAGTGGAGAAGCGGAGAAATGGAAAGTGAAGAAGTGGAGAAATGGAGAAGTGGAGAAATGGAGAAGTGGAGAAGTGGAGAAATGCTACCCGAACACCAAGGGCAGCGTGGCTTGCCCTAGATTGTGAGCTGTGTCAGTGATTTCAGCCCATTGGAGTAGAAGCTAACAAGTAACTTCGTCTGATAGACATAACACTTAAAGATGTACGTCTTAAAGTTTAAACAATTTCCTGTCTCTACCATTTTGTTTTTTGATTCATAATTTTACACTCCCTCTCTGACGGTTTGAGGAGAAGGTACAAGGCTGGTTAGTGGTGACTAAATACAACTGGTGACTGAACACAGAGAAATATTCGATAAAAGATTACATGACACAAGGAGAATCAGAAGATTCCTTGGATTCTTGCATTATTCACAGACAGAATGAGTTGGAATACGAAGGATCAGGGATTTCTATTAGGACTCCAATGTCCCCAGCCCTTCTGACATCCTCACGTTCAAAGGCCCACAGCACCTGCCTGGGAGGAAAAACTGAGCACGCAAACTCCACTCCTCTGTGTGTGAGAAGGTGGAGGTGTCAGTAAACAGAGGGGTACCCGCCTTGGAGTGCCGGCCACATGCAGAGCACCAGTGGCCTTCTGTGAAGAGTCTGGGAGCTGCGCTCTGTGTCTGAGAGAGGTTGACAGTCTCACCAGGAATGAGAATCGTTAACCAACGAGGGCACAAAATAGGAAAAACAACTAGTAAAATATGGAGTGCTGATTACTAAGAAATCCAAGGGATAAAATGGGATTTTTTCTTTTGGAGACAAAGTCTTGCTCTGTTGTCCAGGCTGGAGTGCAGTGGCGCAATCTCAGCTCACTGCAACCTCCACCTCATAGGTTCAAGCAATTCTCCTGCCTCGGCCCCCTGAAGCTGGGACTATAGGCGCACAACGCCAAGCCTGGTTAATTTTTTGTATTTTAGTAGAGACGGGGTTTCACCATATTGCCCAGGCTGGTCTCAAACTCCTAACCTCAGGCAATCTGCCCACCTCAGCCTCCCAAAATGCTAGTATTACAGGCGTGAGCCACCACGCCCAGCCAAAATGGGATCCCTCTTTCATTCCTCATGCATTCAAAACCTCTCAAGCAGGAATTCTGTCTGCTTCACTTTTGCGGTATCTTCAGAACGTGGACCATGCCTGGCCCCCGGCATTTAGTTGGGAAGTAATGAGGCCCAGGGCAGAGAGGGACGAGCAGCTCATGGTTACGCCATGCTGTGCCTGCAACTCTGTCACAGGGGAGGCCACGGGCAAGGGGTGCAAAAAACAGAGTTCGCGGTGCTGAGCAGGCCCCGTGCATGGGAGACGCCTTTGCCCTGGGCCCTAAGGAGGTTCCAGACAGGGGAGAAGGAAGGGCCTTGTGGACAGAAAGGATCCCGCACAAGGCCCAGGGCAGGGGATACACAGCCCGTCCATATGGAAGATGGGCCAGGCCAGGGCATAGGCGCACAACCCAGGGCAAGGGATGGATGCTCAGCAGCCAGAGCAGGTGGGAGGAGAGGTAAGGCTGGGGGTCCGGCTCCTGGCAGGACTGCAGCCAGAGCGAAGGGCCCTCAGAAGCACCCAGAGTAACAGGGCTCCCGCTGTGGGCAAGGGCGGCCACGGGACACTGGAAGGAGAGGGATATCCGCGTTGCTTCTGTTTCAGGAAGCTTGCTCTGCTCTGGGTGCTGAACGCTGGGAAGGTGGACAGGAAGCCTCCTCACATTACGGCCCAGGGAACAAAGAACTGTGGCTTCCCCCTGAAGGATGGGCAGGGCAGGGAGCCTCACAGGCAGCAGGGAAGCTGTTAGTAGTCTGGGGGTGAGGGCAAGAAACGTTTGAAGCAGGGGTCCCCAACCCCCAGGCCCTGGACCGGTACTGGTCTGTGGCCTGTTAGGAACTGAGGTGCACAGCAGCAGGCGAGCGGCGGTTGAGTGAGATTATCGCCTGAGCTCTGCCTCCTGTCAGGTCAGCATTGGCACCAGATTCCCATAGGAGAGCAAACCCTACTGGGAGCGGCGTGTTTGAGGCATCGAGGTTGTGCACTCCTTATGAGAATCTAATGCCTGATGATCTGAGGTGGAACCGTTTCATCCCAAAACCATTCCCCCATCCCCATCCGTGGAAAAACTGTCTTCCATGAAACCCATCCCTGGTGCCAAAAATGTTGGGAACCGCTGCTTTGAAGAGGATCGAGTAGGGAAGGAGGGCAGAAGAAAGAGTCCAGTGCCAGCAAAACTTCAGACCTGATGTGTGCCGTGTGGAGACCCCCATCTGGGCTCAGCCACAGAGATGAACAATGTTGGTGCTGGGTGAAACGCGGCACACTCTGCAAACATTGTCTTTTGTGGCTGCAGCATGCAGTTGTCACTCACTGAATTCCACCATTCTGTGCGCTACTGTAAATCCCAGAGAAGCGCACTTTAGGCCTTTGGTGGCAAAACTGTCTTCTGAACAACAAGGGGTCCTCCCAATCAATGTGCACAGAGCCGAGAGACTGGAGGGAAATGCTTCAATTGACTTCAGTGTATTTAACTGATTTGCTTCCGCTGTGTTCTGTGTTGACGGGGCGCAGCCAGAATGCTGGGGCCAGAGCTCCTCTGACCTCCAGAAATTCGATCCTGCCTGAGGTGTGGGCTCTTTACATGCAGGCTGTTTTGGAACAAGTAGGATCTGGGAGCCACAGTGAGAAAGTGAGGGGGAAATTGACAAAATCAATCTCACAAGCTCCTCCTGAGTCCCTTTCCTTTGCTTTTCTGAGAACTCGTGGTCAGCCCTCTTGCCTGGTGCGTGTTCACTGCTGTTGGGCCTTTGCAGTCGAGCCGAGAGCCAAGCAGACAATGCATGAAGTCCGCAAACGCCGCAGCATCCCTGTGTCCCCTGAGACCCCTACGTCCCCTGCCCCCTGGGTGCGTGGCTCTTCCCTTCCCTCCGCTGTGAGCTAAACTCTCGCAGCGCTTACCAGTCCATATCTTCTGTGCAATCTCTACCGACCTGGAATGTTCTGGTTCTGTTGATTACCAGTCAGCCCAGGGCACTCATGCCCAGCCGTTCCTCCGTCTCCACTCCCTCTTACTCGAGATGTAGAAGTGATCGTCCCAAATCAGGCCAGTGCCAGGGTGGCGTGAGACACTTACTTTGAGAAGTGGAGACCAGCTCATGTTATACAGCTGCGTCAAAGCCCATGAGCTGCCTGCCTCATGCTGTCGTGTTTTTCTGTGTGTCTTTCCCGAGCATTTTCCTGTATTCAACCCAGAAGCCTGTGGATAGTAATCTTTTTCTCTCAGTGCTTTGCCGAACCTGACCCTATCTCAGATGGAATCCCCCTTGAATTACGGTCACGTCGCCTCTATTTGCTTATGCACCTTCATGAGAACCACCCACTAAGTTGGTAACAGAAATCTCTGCCCAGCAAGTCGCACACCCAAACCCGCTGCTGCCAGCCCGTAGCTGCTCCAGGTGTGTCTGGTGGCTCAACCGCAGCCTCCTAGTAGAAAGCCCTTAAAAAATCCAGACCACAAAGGAGGAGAGATCCAGCTTCCCTGAGGAGGACAAGCCACAGGGACTCTGGACTTGTGCTGAGGTCACTGCTCCTCTGTCTTTCAGGACTCACACCACGCAGCAAGAACTGCTCACTACGGCTCCCTGCCCCAGAAGTCACACGGCCGGACTCAAGACGAAAACCCCATAGTCCACTTCTTCAAGAACATTGTAAGTGACGATCTGTGGGAAGAGGTAGCAACTATGAGGGGAGGAGGGGTGCTGGCCGCTGCTCTCATGCACACAGGACGTTCGTATGTTCGGGGGTGGCACCGGGGCCCTCATCAGGGTAAGGCTGGCCAGGGAACTCACCCCTCGCACCTGATCGCGAGTTCCAAACAAGCACTTCCCACCACGGATTGCACTGTGCGTTCTCCAGAGAGCTCACTTCTCGAGATTAGACTCCCATGTAACGCTTAGCCTGAAAACACAGGCTTTGCAACCTATAGAGAGCTCTTGCCCGTGGGGAGGGGGCAGCAGAGAGAGCACAGGGCATTTTTAGGGCAGTGAACCTGCTCTGTTGAGGCTGCAGTGGTGTCTGAAGAGCACGCACTTGTCCAAATCCATAGAATGCATGGCACCGAGAGACCCTAATGCCGTGTTGCTAATAAGGGAAACTGTTCGGGGTGTGTGGAAACTAATTTCTGCACAGTTTGTCTGTAAACCTAAAAGTGCCGTGCAAAACGAAGGCTATTAAAAACAATAAAACCACAGGCCTCTAATTCCAAGATCTCAGTGCAGCATTTTATGGGCGTATTTGATAAGTGCGTTTAGGAGCTGCAGACCCGGGGGCATCCCCTCGGAAGCTCTGAATGTCAGAGGACCCACTGCTTCCAGCCCCTGAAAGGGCTCACAGTGAGGCAAAGTTCACCGCCTCCATCGATGAGGGCGGGTGAGCGTCATCCCTGTGTCCCAGGGTGGGCCCGTTCCCCAGCTACGGAGCCTCTGGGAGGCGTTTTCCGTTCTCTGAAGCACTTTCTGAGTGCCCTGGAGGATCTGCGCCATCTAGAATATTTCCAGTCTCAGGTCTATACTTCTTGACCAGCTAGGACAGAAATGGGGAGGCTGGGGCCCGGGTGCTTCTGACGGTGCTGGGTGCTGGCCACCCTCAGCAGGCAGGTGCCCGTTAGGAAATGGACGGCCGCACAGGGCTCCCACTGCAGCCCACGGTTCTCTGTGTCTTTCCAGGTGACGCCTCGCACTCCACCCCCATCGCAGGGAAAGGTAAGACCTTGGAATGTTTTGATTAGTCATCACTTTCCTGATAGACCTTCTCTAAAATCCTGTAACGTACCAAAGAGAGAGCTAGGCTCAGAGCTACCTGAATTCATCCCAAAACGTGTTGCCTTGCGGCTCCCAAGTAGAACAAGTCGGCAGATCCATGCACCCCTCCTGCCTCTCCCACGGCTGCACAGCTGCTGGGGCCCTGAGCCTGCGGCCCCCTCGGAGCTCCGGGTGGAACCTGTTTTTACCACCTCAGCTCCACCGGGCTTTCATTGTGTTTCCTGTTTATTGAAAGGACTTTCCCTTCACTGACCACCATGTCATTGTTTCTTTGTCTTCCTCACGCAGGGGAGAGGACTGTCCCTGAGCAGATTTAGCTGGGTAGGTGATGAACGCACTTCCATCGGCTTTCTCTTCCATCCCGGTCCTCTCAGCCCCGCGGCTTTTGTGTTCTGCTCTGTTTCGGTTGCTTCCTGGCCCCCTTTTCTCTCCTCTCAAGACCTCTCTGCCCACAGCTGGGATCGGGCCGCCTTCTCTTCCACTGGGAAAATGAAACGTGGTCTTCCCTTACGGCAGGTCTGGTCTCTTGCTTCTGTGCCTGGGACCTGGCCCTGCAAGGCCAGACCATCTTCTCCCAAAGGGTTCCCAGGAGACGTGACTGGTCTCCCTCCCATAGAGGGAGCAATACCATGTCCGAGAACATGTTTAACTTCTTCCAACACAACCAATGCGAGAAACAAGTCCCAGGAACCCGCATGTGGAAGTGGGACTGGCTGGCCCATCTCAGTAACCCCAGATGCTGACACTGGAAAAATGATTCTGCTAATGAATAGAAAAATAGGCTAGATAGAGTTGCTGGATTTATAACCTCATTAATCCAAAGATTTTTGTTTTGTATGTGTTTTAATAATAAAAAACATAGATATCAATCCATCCAGAAAATCTTCCTTAGGCATTTTAGGCTTGTTAATGCTGAAAGCAAACTTTCAAGGAAGGTTTAAAATGGCCAATCAGAAATTTCTAGTGAACGAATTTGATGTCTGAGCCAAATTAAAATGTCAATCATTATATTCTAACCAAACTTATAGACTTTAGTTACTAGCAAATATCAGATATGATTCTTACTGTATAAAAGTTTTAATTTTAAAATAAAATGGAGGAATAACCACCAACATATTGTAGACAGGTGGTGTCTGTCTCCAAAACTGCAATGCCCGCATACTCTACAACAGAGCCTATCTACACCTTCTGCTCAGTTAATAAGCATCATATAAATGAATGAATACATTTTAAAAGAAAGACAACCAGCAGAAAGAACAGGAAGAAAGAACTGGAAAAGAAAACAGAAAGAAGGTGGGAAAGAGGGAGGAAGGGACGGGACCCTAGAGAGAAAGGCAGAGAAAAGATTCCATGAGGATCGCACCTCAGTCCCACACGTGATTGAACTGAATTAGGAACTAAGATATTTACTGAAACATTTCCTATTAATGCATATTTGACTTGCTTTTTCTGACCTAATGAATTTGCAAAATAATGACAGTCACGTAGCAAATGTACATGGACTAGTACTCACAATTAATTTTTTATTTTCTATGCCAGCAGGAGACAAAGAGGATAGAAGAATGAAATTCATTTTTGACCCAGAAATCTTATTTTAGCTACTGCTTCATCTGCTCTTAATTTCCTAGGAGTGGACTTTGGGGCCATCGTGCAGGATCCTCCCTGAACGGGGAGCGATGGGGGGTCGTGCACAGGCCACTCCGCCCAGCAGCTAACAAGAAAGACCCCTGCATTCTTCCCCGCATCTCTCCTTTTGGGGTCCTACTAATGTCTGTTGAATTTCTCTTTTTTCCAAAGCAAAACGCTTCTCTGCATTTTGTCTGCTTGTCTGTTTCCCAGAGCCGCAGGACTCTCTCCTTGTCTGCAGTTCCGGAGAGCCCCACTTTCTCTTTCTAAACTGTGTTGTATGTTTCCCGGTACATTCTAGGTTGCCCAAAGATAAACATGACTGAGGATTTGAAAGGAGGAAAGACCAAGCAGATTATTAATCTGAAAGTCAATCCCCGGATTTAGTTCTCGAAAACTCTTTATTTTTGGAGACAAGCAATAGACTAAGACAGAATGACGTAACGCTTGCAGGGGAAGCGGCATTCTGCCATGTAGAGCCAGGCTGACAACCTGGCCTCCCGCACCCTCTGCCATCAGGGAGTGAGTGCAAACCTGGAAACCTCTGGGACGCAAGGGCGAGGCTGGCTGTCCCCTCATGCACAGTGCTTAGACCTTCTTGCCACACATCCCCTGTCCCTCACCTCACTGGATAGCCCCTGAATCAACTGTGCACACAAAAGCAGCTGCCTGGTTCTGAGTGGCCATGCTCGCTCCCAAGCACAGGTTGAATGAAAAGAAAACTGTACAAGTAGCATGTAGGGTGGGAAGCGCCCAGCAGAGGCTGTGGGTGCAGCCAGGTGCTCTGGAAGCCTTGAGCCCTCTGGCATCATCTTCCTCACCTCTAAATAAGAGATGGACTAGGTTGCTTAAGGTCCTCCCTGTCCTAAAACACTTTAATGAAATGGAAAAAAAGGCTGCAGGCTGATGGAGGGGGACAGTTTGGTTTGGTCTCAAGTCTTCAGGAGAGGGCACCAGGCGAGTCTCCCTGATTTCTTGTTGGCAAAACATAAAGTGCAGTCTAGACCCTGTCCATTGAGTAGAGATTCACGAGACCAACCAAGATGCCACCCTGAAAAGCTAACAGCGCGGTTGGCCTTCCCACAGACAGTGCACCCACCGTGGGAGGACACTTCGCCCTCGGGTGTTACCGTCCACCGCGTCCAGACTCCACAGCGAGCCCCTTCCGTTCCTCCCCGTGTTTGCAGTGGAGTTCCCACTTGAGAAGACAGCACAGTAGCAAGCAGAGGCTGCTCCTGGGACACTCGCACCAGTGTATGTCAGGAAGCCCCTGAGGTCACACGGCCCATGAGGAAGCCAGAGGGGCTGCTGGGCTGATGAGGCCAGGGCAGGGCAGCCTGCTCTTCCATAACAACAGCTGGCACCAAAGCCCAGAGTTGGCAGCCTCCACCTGAGGAGCGGCATCTCCATGAATGGCTTGTGTTTTTGCACAACCCCATTGTGTAGATGAGGAAACTGAAGCTCAGAGAGGTTCCTGCCCTTGCCCAAGGCCACACAGCTGGAGGAGCTAGAAAGGTGCTAGGGGAATGGGAGGTGGGGGAGCTGAGACGCTGTCCCGCTGCTGCCAGGATGCGGCTGCCCCCCGTGCCAGCCAGGCCTGCCTCCTCCCTCTGTCCAGTTCAGCAGCCCCGGGCTCCTGGCAAGGGCCTTGCTCCCAGTCCGAGCTATGGCCAAGGGAGAATGACTCCTGCTCACGCCTGGGAGAGAGCTCAGGATTTTGTCTCAAAACTTTCTAAAAGATATGAGGCTCAACATTTCACTAAGGCCAAGGACTCTTAATTTCCCAGACAAATCCTAGAACCACAGGGCCCGTGTGACCAGAATCCAATCTGTGCAATCAATCAGCAAAAGGAGCCCCCAGGAAAGGGCACGGGCCAGGGCCTCCAGGGACTGGCACCTACACACCGCACAGACCCCAGGGTCCGAGTCCTCCAAACACTTGTAGGCAGGAGCCTCCTTACCTTGATTTGCTTGATGTTTGCTAATCTTCTCTTGAACACCCCACAGCGTAAAGGTAAGCAACTGTTCCCTAAACGATTTAGATCCTTAAAATATGTGTGTTTGGGCCGCATTATCTCATGAGAGAGCCTCCGCCCAAACCAGAGTGCTCCTCTCTCTGCGGCCAACACCCTGGTAGACCTGGGGGAGCAGCCTCTCCCGCCCCCACCCCCTCAGCGCGGTGCTGGCCCGTGGCTCCTGAACCACTCACCAGTCCAGTCCGGGGCCTGGGCCCTTCCCCGGGGCCCTGGTGGCAGCTCCCAGTGGCTCAGCCCAGCACTGCAGGTGGAGGCTGAGCTCTGTGGTCTTTTCTTGCAGGGGGCCGAAGGGCAGAAACCAGGATTTGGCTACGGAGGCAGAGCGTCCGACTATAAATTGGCTCACAAGGGATTCAAGGGAGTCGATGCCCAGGGCACGCTTTCCAGAATTTTTAAGCTGGTAAGGTACCCTCTGTTCAGCTCCACTGAGCAGGGACTAAAGGGTCCCAGACTCCCCAGCTGAGCTGAGCACAAGGGCGGCTGCCGCCTCTGACTCAGCCGCACTGTACCCCGGGCGTGCTCTGGCCCAGCGGGCGTGCAGGGGCTCAGGTGGCACTGCCCACTCGCGTTTACGCACGGGTTTCCTCGGGCGTGCAGGGGCTCAGGTGGCACTGCCCACTCGCGTTTACGCGCGGGTTTCCTCGGGCGTGCAGGGGCTGAGGTGGCACTGCCCACTCGCGTTTACGCGCGGGTTTCCTCGGGCGTGCAGGGGCTCAGGTGGCACTGCCCACTCGCGTTTACGCGCCGGTTTCCTCGGGCGTGCAGGGGCTCAGGTGGCACTGCCCACTCGCATTTACGCGCGGGTTTCCTCCGAGATGCGTGTGGAGCCGGAGGCCCCTGAGGAAGGGCTGTGCCTGGGCTTGCAGGGGCTCTGGAGCAGGCAGCCGAGCTTGACTCCAGGGCAGGGCCCAGCTGGAATCCAACTTGCCCATGCCCAGGGTTGCAGCCCTCAGAGAGCAAGCAGGAACCGAGCAGACGCGGGTGTTGGGGGAGATCCCTGGAGCCACGGGAGGGGACGCCCAGGAGACCTCAGGGAGTGGGGAGTGGCCCGTTGGCTCATGAGGACCTGGAACCAGACCCAGGACGAATGCCAGGCCCGTTGTTTGTGAGCCGTGTCTCTGAGCCTCGGTTTTCTCATCTGTAAAATGGAGGTAACCCACCCACTTAGCTCACAAAATCGCTGTGTAAGTAAAAGGTAGTGACAAACACAAAACGCGCTGGCAGGTGCGAGGCTCGGATTCCTTAGATAAGCAGTCACCTTTGTTATTGTTAAACGTCACCCAGAAAACCCGGAACTCTTAGCTGCTCTGGTGAAGCAAAAGGGGAGGCACATGAAGCTCCAGGCAGGGCCGCGAGAGAACCGGAAGCCAGAAGGCCTGGGAGTCCCCCCGAGGCACCTGCGTTTGCGTTTTCGTCTTGGAGGAGACCAGGCCTCTGGGGTCCTCCCCCGGGTGCAGAGAGGCGGGTCTTTCTTGGTGTGTAACATCCTCATTGATTCAGTGATTCATGGCACAGCCCAAGATTTTAAGGATAGCCGGTCTTAGGAAAAGCTTTTAACATATGAAGTGAGCGGTGAGTAACTGAGCTGCTTACTTGCTTTATGTCAGATAAAGTGGTAAGCAGGATCCACTCCTCAACGTAAATTCTGAGTAAGAAAATAAATTCTCCAAGTATTCAAGTCTCAGGGCCATCATGCTGTACACTGCCGCAGTTCTGGGGTGTGGCCACAAGAGGGCGGAGATGAGGCTCCCCGGGGAGCAGCGTCTGAACCCAGCACTGCAGTCAGGACGGCCCCGCCCCACCTGGCCAGTACCTCACCTGCCTCTGAATCGCCCGGGATGCACGCCCAGACCCCTGTCTGGGCTCTGCCACAGGCTCACGGAGTCAGAATGTCCACGGGTGAACTAGGTGTTGCCAGTTGTGATGATTTTGCAGACACCGTGCTCACCTGGGAAACACGGATTCATCCCATCTGGATAACTAATTCCTCCACTACCAGCTTAAGGACTGTTAGACACACCGAGAGAGTTGAGTGTTGGCTCAGAGTTGATGGGATGACCCAGATGAGTGAGGGGCCCCATTTAGCAAATACTTCCTTGCAATATATGCAAGGCTTACAACCAGTCACTCGAAATGCTTGCAAGGCCAGAGCTTACCAAGACCACCCTGAGGAACAGAAAGCTGCATTTAGATCTGCATGTTTACGGTGTACAGATATAACCAATGTACTACACGCATGTGTTTTCTTAAATAAGTTCAGTATTTTCCCTGAATTTTTTGGTAAGCAGCTTTTAAAAATTATTTAATTTCCGTAGAGTTCAAGGGAAGCATCAATGTATCAAAGCAAATTGCAAATCATATGGTTGTAATTAAATCTTACTGCATAAAAAGTTCATAACTGGCCTACTATGGCCGTATGGCTGAATGAGTTGACTTGGAGCAGTTCCAATAGATTAATAAATCACAGCTCCCCAAGAAATGAGGGGTTTAGAGGCAGGCAGGTGGAGAGGACAGGAACTTCATAGCATTTAATGTCATTTTACCATCTTTCTGTCCTTTCTGGCGCTGTTGGAAATCAGTAGTGAGAGGAAAAGACTCAAATCTGGAAGTCCAGCATCGTCGGTAGGAACTGGGTAGAAAAAACTATTCAGGTCACCCCATCACTCGGAAACCACATCGGAACATCATAGGGGCCTCCTGTTTCCATGTGTGTTAACTTCCACGAACATACATGTGAACGGTTTCCCACCTGTAGTGTTGCTGTGGAGTTGTGAGGCGTCAAAGTGGAGGCAACAGTATCTGCCTTTTGCAGTAGGTTCTGTTCTTTTCCTGTCCTGAGAGAGGAGGTCAGTCTAACCCTCACCTTGTGAGTTCAGTCTTATCCTGACCTGAGCCCAGGGCAGATCAGATGCTTAGATCATGCGACTCCAAGTTGCATGACACATAATACAGAGAAGCGTGACTGCTGCATCCACACAGGCTCCAATCCTGGCTCCCTCGGGCTGGCTGAGCTTTGGCTCCTGGGCTGTAAAGAGAGGATGATACGAACACCTACTCCAGGGGGTGCCGTGAGCACAAAAGAGAAAATGGGGAAAAATGGGTTTCCGGCATGGTCAGTGCTCAACAAATTGTAGGTTCAATGATAAAAAGTAAAACCAACATGCCCACCATTTTCAATGTCGAAAGGGAGCGTCAAGAAAGTTAAGAGGGTATCTCAGTGGGTCGCCTTGCCAGAGGCTGTAGGGAACTTGCTCCATTTTAGCACAGAAGCACTTTGTTTCACAGGACAATGGTTCTACCGCTTTCCAGGAAGTCCAAAGGCTGATCTCTTGGAAATGCAGCAAAAGGTGAGGTGCGTGCTGACTTCTGGGCTACTCCAGAGGGCAGCTCCGATGCCAGGCATGTTCAAGTTAAGCCAGAATCAAACAGGAAAAACCCACGCTCCTGAGGGAGAGGCTGGCCCTCAAAGGGCAGGGCCCTGCACCTGTCAGCCCCCAGGCCAGCAGGAGGCCTCCGCGGTATGTGAGAAAGCCCTTGTCTTGGGAGGGAAATCTCACTAGACGGTTCCTAAGGCAGTTTCGCAGGCGAGAATTTCACAAACGTTTTCACTTGTGAAAACAAAAATCCCTTAAGTGAGTTGTTTAACCACAACATAGAGGCTTGTTTATAATGCTAAGTATGTACTTGGAAAACCCCCCAAGAAGTCAGAACTGTCACCTTGGTCTGTTAGTTGCGTTATTTGTAAGGATTCTTGGCGTCCGCACTCCGGTTATTCATTTACTGGGCAGTGTGGAAGCCACAGATTTAGACGAGGACAGTGTTAGTTCACTGCTGATCAGCCACGGTAAACAGCATATTTCTTCTCTGTCTTGCTTTCTGGGGACTCTTCACCAAAACTGATCATTTCATAAAAGGGGAAACCCAAGGAGAGAGACTAAAATTTGAATAAAAATTTCAATGCAGAAAAAGTGCAGTTCTGCTTTGTCAATCTAAATGACGTTCTGTGTGACCAACGCGTGCCTCCTTCTAGAGGGGTGCCCACGCCTGGCTACTTCCACACTGTGGGCCACAGCACACCTGTGCACTATTTCAATTAGCTGCCAACTCTTTCTTAAGCATCGAAATTATTTGTCCCGCAAACATGTAAATGCATGGCTTTAAGACCCCTTCAAGTCAAAGTTTGCAGACAAAGCTCCCTGTGCATTTGATTTGTCTGGTGTGGCAGATGAGATGGCACATAGGAGGGACGTCCCCAGGGACGGACATGTGGCTTTGCTCTTTTCTGGTGCGTGCAGCAAGGGGTGTGCTAGGGTCCCTCCGAAAAGGAACTTGCTCCTGTTGTGGTTGGCAGTTTCCCCCAGTCGCTCTGGAATCTCTGGCTGAAGAGACGAAGTGCTCCTTCAAAGCCAAGCAATGAGCGGTTACACCTTCACCCACAGAAGAGCAGTGTTGTGGCACAGAAGCGTGGTGACGCCAGGCACCCCTCCCTGGGGCCTGGGAATCAGATGCCAGAGAATCTTTCTCACAGAACTGAAAATTCAATTAGCATTTGCTGAGGGAGGTCGGGAGAAACGGAATGAAAAGACGAACTCTCCGTGGTGCCGTTTCTGTTAGCAGATGAGAGACACCCAGGGGCTCAGCACCCACCTGGGACCACAGCAGAGGGATGCTGGTGTGGGAGGACTCCACGGCGCTCTCGTCCTAACTCCTCTTTCTTCCTTTTCAGGGAGGAAGAGATAGTCGCTCTGGATCACCCATGGCTAGACGCTGAAAACCCACCTGGTTCCGGAATCCTGTCCTCAGCTTCTTAATATAACTGCCTTAAAACTTTAATCCCATTTGCCCCCATTACCTAGTTAGAGCAGATGACCCCTCCCCTAATACCTGTGGAGTTGTGCACCTCCTAGGGTCAGGCCCACGGCAGCCTACCGGCAATTTCTGGCCAACAGTTAAATGAAGCAAATGAAAACAGAAAACAGTTCAAACTGTCACTTTCTGTGTGAAGGTCGCATTCCTTACCCCACAGTGTGCCCCCCGACGCTCGTGGGTCTTCAGGGTGCCAGGTGCACAGACGTCCCTCCACGTTCACCCCTCCACCCTTGGACTTTCTTTTCGCCGTGGCTGTGACACCCTTGCGCTTTTGCTGGGCACTGCGATGGAGGCACACAGCTGCAGAGACAGAGGACGTGGGCGGCAGAGAGGACTGTGGACATCCAAGCTTCCTTTGTTTTTTTTTCTGTCCTTCTCTCACCTCCTAAAGTAGACTTCATTTTTCCTAACAGGATTAGACAGTCAAGGAGTGGCTTACTACATGTGGGAGCTTTTGGTATGTGACATGCGGGCTGGGCAGCTGTTAGAGTCCAACGTGGGGCAGCACAGAGAGCGGGGCATGCCCCCAGGTCGTGGCTGCCCACACACCCCAATTAGCTGAATTCGCGTGTGGCAGAGGGAGGAAAAGGAGGCAAATGTGGGCTGGGCAATGGCCTCACACAGGAGACAGGGTCTTCCTGGAGATTTGGTGATGGAGATGTCAAGCAGGTGGCCTCTGGACGTCACTGCTGCCTTGCATGGTGGCCCCAGAGCAGCCTCTATGAACAACCTCGTTTCCAAACCAGAGCCCACAGCTGGAGAGTCCAGGAAGACTTGCGCACTCAGAGCACAAGGGTAGGAGTCCTCTGGACAGCCTCGCAGCCGCGCCAGTCACCCTTAGACACTGGCTGTGACGGCGACGGGGCGTGCAGGCAGCGGCAGTGCACAGTGGCCAGCACTAACCCTCCCTGAGAAGATAACCGGCTCATCCATCTCCTCCCAGAAGACGCGTCGTAGCGAGTAGGCACAGGCGTGCACCTGCTCCCGAATTACTCACCGAGACACACGGGCTGAGCAGACGGCCCTGTGGAGACAGAGAAGAGCTCTTCTGACCACATCCTTCCTAACACCTGCTGACATCTCCTTTTGCTCCTCCCTCCCTAACCTACTGACCCACCTTTTGATTTTAGCGCACCCGTGATAGGCCTTCCAAAGAGCCCCACGCTGGCATCACCCTCCCCGAGGATGAAGACGAGAAGTAGTCAGCGTGATGCCAAAACGCGTCTTCTTAATCCCACTCTAATTCTGAATGTTTCATGTGGGCTTAATATCATGTCTATTAATATATAGCCTCGAAGATGAGAGGGTTACAAAGAACAAAACTCCAGACACAAACCCCCAAATTTTTCAGCAGAAACACTCTGTGTGGCTGAGCTGAGGTCGGCTCTGCCATCCATACGTGGCCGCACCAAACAGCACGTGCTGTGACGATGGCTGAATGGAAAGTGTACACTGTTCCTGAATATTGAAATAAAACAATAAACTTTTAATGGTATTTGCATGGATGTCTTCTTTTGTGTTCTGGGCTGGAGCATACAGGCCTACATCAAGCGAGAGCCAGGTCTGCAGAGCTGCAGAGCTGATGTGACTCGGTGCCTCTGGGTCTCGAGGCAGGGCTGCCTGGCGGTGCCTGTTGGAGGGGGTGTCCTCTTCAGGGGGGGGTCTATGGCTACTGAAGAAAGTGGAACAGAGGTAGTTGTAGGGCACTGATTCTCTCACCAGGAAAAATATACTTAGTGTCTCTGAAGACAAGCTTCCAAGTCTCTCTGTGTTCTGCTGTGTTGCTAGTGTACACACCCTGCAGATGGATCCCGGGAGTCTTGGACGATTTCCCCTTGCCACCTTTTTCTCTGAAAGCATGAAAGAGCGTGAAGCGATGTTTTACTTATAGTTGCCTTTGGTTACAAGAATTTTTCTTCAAAAAGATAGACGAAAGTCTCTTTCGTTTTTTCTTTTTCTTTTTTTTTTTTTTGAGACAGGATCTTACCTTGTCACCCAGGTTGGAGTGCAGTGGTGCAGTCTTGGCTCACTGCAGCCTCAACCTCCCAGGCTCAAGCTATCCTCCTGCCAAAGCCTCCCATGTAGCTGGGACTACAGGTGTGCACCACCACACTCAGCTAATTTTTGTATTTTTGGTAGAGACAGGATCTCGCCATGTTGCCCAGGCTAGTCTCATCCTGACCTCAAGTGGATCTGCCCACCTCAGCCTCCCAAAGTGCTAGGATTACAGGCGTGAGCCACCACACCCAGCCTTTGTTTTGCTTTTAATGGAACTCCCAGTTCCCTTCTGTGTCTCAGCAGCAGCTGTGAGCTCTGCATTTGTGACCTTTGCAGAGGGGAACTTCCATGCTGATTGAGGGTAGGATTACATGCTCCTGTTTCCCAGGGTTCAGACAGCTGCAGACTCCAGCATGAGGAGCAAGTGCGAGAAGCTTGGGAATATGACTGCATTCGTTGCAATAGCAGGAAAAACCGCCGAGGCTGGAGGCATGGCCACCTGAGCTCGCCTGGCAGGCACGGCAGACAGAAAGCCCAGGGCCACCGGCTACACTTCTCCGCCCAGACCCCTTCCAACTGAGGAATTTGGAAAATCATGCAAAGATAATTACATTTTAAAAACGGTATTCTTTTCATTGGCAAGTCTATCTTAATGTAACATACGTGGAAAATGCATTAGAAGACAAACCAAGGGTACAGCGTAAGCTAGCTTTTACCATGACAGTACAATACTTGGTTGAGTATTTTAAAATAAAACACAGCAAGACAGGAACTGAGCCAGGGAGCTTGTGTGCTCACTGAACACTTCCCTGAAGCGGACCGCCTACTTTCTCCTGAAGGTGACTGGAAATTAACTCACCAGGCTGGGAGCCAAGAGAAGGGGCTGCCGGAGCCCCAGCCTCGTGGACGCAGACGCCCTTCCACCATCCGCGCAGGCTGTCAGGACCTTCCCCATGGCCTGCACAGGTTGCCAGGACCACGGTCAGTAGAGGCTGGAGGCGTCATGAGGGTCTGTGGAACTGAACATAGAAAGCCATAGTGATCACACTTCCATCTGCACAGCCACACCCTGCCATTCAGTGCTGGCCTGCCCATCTGTAGGGGCGGGGAACGTGTATGAAATTGATAGAACAGACTCTGAGCTTGGAGCGTGAAGTACCTGGCATGGAGGAAATGAAATTTCTACAGAGGGCTGACGATGAGGAGCCAGTCAAGAAGTGAGCACAGCAGGTGCTGGTTTAGCCCAGGAGACACCGTGGTGAATGATTCTGCCTGGGCCATGAACTATAAATTGGAATTGGGACTATGTGAGAAGAAAGAACTGAGGGAGAAACTATAAAACAGTGAGTGAAAAGTTCTCTCATAGCAATTTTTACAGAAGACAGCGAAGCCATCAGTTCATGTTGGGTGTTTGTTAGTCTGCTTAGGAAGCCACAGGAGAATGCTACAAACTGGGTGGCTTAAACAACAGACAGTTATTTTCTCAGTTCTAGAGGCTCTAAGTCCAAGATCAAGGTGTTGGTTTCTGGTGAGGCCTCTCTCCTTTGCTTGCAGACGGCCGCCTTCTTGCTGCATCCTCACATGGCAGAGAGAGTGGCCTTACATGTCTCTTTCTCATTTAAGGACACCAGTCTTACTGGATAAGAGCCCTGGTCTTATGACCTCATTTAACCTGAATTCCCTCCTTAAAGCCCCTATCTCCAACCTGAATTCCCTCCCTAAAGCCCCTGTCTCCAAACACAGTTGCATTGGGAGAGCTTCAAAACACACATTTTGGGAGGACACAGTTCCATCTATAACAGAAATATATTTTCCCTCATGCAACAACAAAATATTTTCTAAGCCACCATTTGGCAAGATGTTATAATTAAATCCAAGACTCTGCAGTACTCTTGCCTCTTTCTCAAAAAAAAAGACAATATGAAGTGAAGCACGTTGGCATACTTCTCTATTGTGATTCCTCTATTGTAAACAGTAGTCACTGAAATCCTAAATGATGCGGTATGAAGGCAAGGTCGACCCAGCAGCACAGGCGAGACTGTTAAACCAGCCTCCAGTTGTGTTAACCCTACAGCACAAGACGCCGGAGCAACTTCCTGTGACCGCAATGCCGTAGAAGGAAAATGAGTAGTCTGATTTTTTTCAGAAACAGCCTGATTTCAATCGGCACTCTCATCCACCTTCTAGGAAACTCCAACCTTGTCTCAGTGAGGCAGGCCAGGGCTGCTCCTCCTACACCCCCTTACCTCGACTTCCTACCACCAGGAAATGGTTTGTTCATCCAGCTCCGGAATCTTACAAGTGCCTGGAGTCAAGACTCCAGGGCATCCATAAAATAGTGACTCCTTCCACTACCTCCAGCACCAGCCAGGGCCCCTCCACCTCTCAGCTAAGTTCCTGCTTCTGATTTAAAGTTCATGTGAAAACTAGAGATGACCCTGAGTCGGAATCTACCTTCCAATGTGGTGGCCAGGCTATTAGCTCACCAGGGGTCGGCGGCCTGCCTGCCTGCCTTACCTCAGGTTGTGGCAAAAGCCCTTAAGAGCATGCCCCTGCCACACAGGTTGGGCAGCTTTCAGGTCTCCTGGGAGACAGTTTCATCTGTACCGTGGCAAGCAAACTTCAGAGCTATAAGCAATACCAGGCTATGGCAAGTGTGGTGTGCTAGGAAGACACCGTCACTCAGACATGGGCAGCGCGTCAGTGGGGTCTATGGAGGCCTGCACATGGAGAGTTCTCAGTTCTTGCCTTACAGCTTTTCAGTAAGCTTGAAACTGCTAAAAAAAAGAAGAAGAAGAAGAAGAAGGCTGAGCACGGTGACTCACGCCTGTAATCCCAGCACTTTGGGAGGCCGAAGTGGGCAGATCACCTGAGGTCAGGAGTTCAAGATCAGCCTGGCCAACATGGTGACGCCCCGTCTCTACTAAAAATATAAAAGTTAGCCGGGTACAGTGATGCGTGCCTGTAATCCCAGCTATTCGGGAGGCTGAGGCAGGAGAATCACTTGAACCCGGGAAGCGGAGGTTGCAGTGAGCTGAGATGACGCCATTGCACTCAGCCTGCAGCCTGCATCATCTGCAGCCTGGGCAACAGAGCAAGACTCTGTCTCAAAAAGAAAAAAAAAGAAAAAAAGAAAAGAAAGGACAAAGACTTAGCATTACTAGAGAAAGACTTAGCATTACTAAAGTTGAGAAGGATTTAGCATTACTAAAGCTGAGAAACATGATTGAAAGGTAACTAGAAAATGTACATGGTGAAGAGTATCTTGAGCCAGGGGCAGTGGCTCCCACGCATACTTTCAGCTGCTCAGGAGGCCAAGGCGGGGAGATCACTTGAAGCCACGACATTGAGACCAGCCTGGCTAACATAGCAAGACCCTGTCTCTAACAAAATAATAAAAATTAGTTGGGTGTCGGGTGTGCACCGGTAGTCCCAGCTACTCGGCAGGCTGAGGTGGGAGGATCACTGAATTCAGGAGGTCGAGGCTGCAGTGAGCCATGATCTGCACTCCCACCTGGGTGACAAAGTGAGACCCTACCTCAAAAATAAAAGGAGCATCTCAGGGCAGATGGCCACCTGTTGTCCATCTCTACCCAGAACTACTAAAAAATTGGCTGAGATAACATTAAGTGAGCCGTCTCATGTTAAATACAGAATTTCTTTCTTATAGAGCTCGGTTACCAAGGTAACCAATGACCTCTTTGTTCTAATTTCTAAAATAGTAACGTAAAACGCTCTTCATTGGCCCAGAGTAATAACACTGGGGAAGCATCCGTTCATTGGTAGAAGGGGCATGTGAGGCGTCTCCGTGGGTGTGCACTGTCATCTGTCATTTTTTCTGTAGGGCCTTAAGGGATTGAATGTTTTAAAGGTGCCAGGTCACAAGAGAAGGTCCTCAATGATGGGGGCAGCACTGTGAGTGGTATGGCATAATCAGTAACATTTATTTATTTATTTATTTTTTTGAGACGGAGTCTCGCTCTGTTGCCCAGGCTGGAGTGCAGTGGCCGGATCTCAGCTCACTGCAAGCTCTGCCTCCCGGGTTTATGCCATTCTCCTGCCTCAGCCTCCCGAGTAGCTGGGACTACAGGCGCCCGCCACCTCGCCCGGCTAGTTTTTTTTTTATTTTTTAGTAGAGACGGGGTTTCACCATGTTAGCCAGGATGGTCTCGATCTCCTGACCTTGTGATCCGCCCGTCTCGGCCTCCCAAAGTGCTGGGATTACAGGCTTGAGCCACTGCGCCTGGCCAGTAACATTTATTTTAACAACTTCCATGCATATCCTAAGCTGAGCTAGAGCTGACCACAGAGTCAGCAGCCATGAGCATCCCAGGTTCTTCCCACTTTCCTTTCAGGACAGCCTGCCAGCCTCCTGGCTGCTGGCAGAAGACGTGGGCTCCTGGGTGACAAAGGGGATTTTACTCACAGTAACGGCAGTAGCAAGAAGGTCAGCATTTGTTTGAACATCTGAGGCCCCAGTCCTGAAGCGTGATGCAAAGTGGGCCAGTGGACGCCTGCACGCACGCCTGCCTCGCAGCGCGGGGAGCACACAGCACACTTGCAGGTACAAGCCTCTGCCTGTGCTTAAGGGACAGCACTCTATTCGCTATCACAGGGAGTCCAGCCTCTGGGTAACATTCACCTGGAAAAGCACCACCAATAGTTGAGACAATCCATCGTAGTGGGAATACACTTTTTATAATTTGATAGTTTTGTTTAAAAAAAAAAAAAGCCCTTCCCTCACCCACTCTATTTCAAAAACCATCAGAGCAATATGCCTCCTACAAACAAACAAGCAAGCAAAGAGAACAGTAAAGCCATTTCTTACCATTCCATCTTAGCCACATTCAGGAAGTCAACATCACTTCAATTTTTTCAGTCCAAAAATATCTGGAGTCCTTACTCAGTGCCAGGAATAAGGTGATCCAAGAAAACATATATTGTAATTTGTTGTTTCACCAGGATGATGACTCTCAATTACAAACTTCTCTAACAGTTTGGAAATGTAAGGCATAGTAAACTAGATGAATATATCTTTACAAAGAGCCCGATGATATACAATAACTCCATGGGTGCTTCTGGGAAGTCCAGAATCTGGCACCTCTCATGAACAGACACTGATATTATGACGGATGTGCACTGCATGTCAAGTCACTCTTTAATAGCTTTCAAACAAGAGAGAAAGCAGAGAGCAGGAACCTGGGACATCCTCCAGGATTTAAATGCCCTGGGCTTGAATATGTTGCCAATTCAGCATTGCTCTATTGTGTTAAGCCATGGCAAACGTGACCTAGAGGAAGCGTCCACCTTTCAACAGTGATAACTCACGCAAAACTCAAAGAAGTAAAATATACAGGAGTTTTAAAATAATACAAAAGCTATTTTTATTATTTTTAAAGCCAGCACAGTGGCTTTTGGCATCACTATCCATTTCTAATACAAAACTGGATTAAATAAATATCATCCAATGTATAAACAGATCATGAAACAATTGTGAAGATAAAAAGAGAATTCTTCTGTAAATAAGAAAATTAACGTTAAAATTTTCTTTAGTGGTGAATCAAGAACGAATCCCTGTCACTTTAGAATTTGTCAATTATGATACAAATCTTGATTGAATACAAAAGTCTTCATGCTGTAAAAAGTGTTACACGTAAAAGATTAAATAGAAAAATCTCTTCTGACTGCCTATTGCTCCTGCCACTCATACCGATCTTCAGTTTTTAGTACCTGAGTTGTTAGTCATCCATAGAAAGAACTGCCACGATGCCTCTGTGGAGGGAGGGCGAGTGTGTGCTCATCCGTGCATGGGGGTCTGAGGAGGGGAATCCGTTCGGAGAGGGCCAGCCACCACACAGGCCGTGTCGCTGGCGAGCCACACCATGACGAAGAACGCGTCTCTGCTAGGAATGTGTGGGCGTCCGACCCTGGAAAGCTCTGTGGTTCCCACTTTCTCCACAATGACGATGCTCAGTGGCCTTTGGCATATGGTCTTTCATCAGCATACGGGAAAGACGTGGAGGCCCCAAGGAGAGACACAACATTAAATTGGGTTATGGGTACAGGCCTTTTGAAATTGTATTCTAAAAAATCCAAAGTGCCTAAGTTACGTGAACACAGATTAGGTGACACAAAGAGAACTCTTCCGTCAGAAGGATCCATTGCATGATCTCATCCCCGCCTCACTTACTTCCTGTGCAGTAGGTCTTGGAAAAGGGATAAATTCGCAATGATCAACCCTTGGATTAACTTTTTTTAGTGAGGGAAGGGCACGGTATTAATTTTGAAATAAGCTTCAGAAAAAAATGTAAGAAGTAGGAATGAGATAGCCTTAATATACAGTAAAAGGAGTTCTATATATCTTATCTATTTCCTTAAAAAATCTTATGCACATAAATCTTGAAATTGATTTACATGCCAAACTATTTTATCTTGAATATTTCCAAACATAAATCTGTGTGATGGTCATTTCATGTTAAAACGTGTATCTTAACGAGTTACAAATATTCTTCTAAAATGAGGAAAACCCACAGCAAGAACAGAAATCCACTTCTACTTTGAAAAATCTTGTACCTGTGCTAACACATGCGTCTCTTGTAATAAATGTGATATAAGAGTTCAAAGGAAGACACAGAACACTAGCTATAATTTCAAAATTCAAGTTTCCTTAAAACATTACAATGGGGGAGTGGAAAATATGCATGAAAGAAACATCCCCTAGTTAAGTGCCGGACAAGCACAGAGGTTTCATGTCCCACCAGCAGAACCCTGTCAGGGAGAGGAGAGCAGCGTTCGAGGAGCCTCCCGCTGGCCTGGCTGCAAGCCGGCAGATGTCATGTCGTAGGATGTCTTCTATTTAGATACTTTCTAAGCGCCTCAAGTTTTTAAAAGGGGCAAAAGCAGAGCTTGCTGGGGTAGGGCAGCATTTGAATCTGCATGTTTGAAAACATTTCCTCATTTTCATCTATTGCCGTTCTACGGAAACGCAGCCGCTCGGGCATTATCTAGCAGGTGGGACTCCATACCAGCTACCTGCCTCCTGCTTCCTCGGTACCTGCACCCCAGCTTCACGTTCGGTATCTTTGCACAGGCAGTTCATTCTTTCAGCTCCAGTGCTCCATGGTTACTGGAGCACACAAGCGGGATCAAAACACTTAGGAACTCTCAAAAGGTTCCTCCATGACTGGGTGCTGTTGAATACAGCAGGAAATGAAAGGGAACAGGAACAGTTCTGGCACATGCACGGGGCACTGTGCTGACGCCCACGACTGGCGGTCGCAGAGCCATGCCCTGATTTTTAAAGTCTGAAGCCTCTCCAGTGGACACTGCAGGAGTAGACGCCTCTGAACTTCACAGAGGTAGAGGAAAATACCACTAAAGTTTTCTCTTAAAAATCTGAACTTGAAATTAATTTACATGCCAAACTATTTAATCTTATTTTCAAACGAAAAAAATCACATTTCCTAACTTCATCTTTTATTTATAATTATTCCAAAGCAGATATGCTATGATGAGATAGTTCTAAAAATACAGTCTTTATTCTCAAAACCCTGGTTATACATGAGGCTAGAAATCTCTTTTCTAGAATTTTTAAAACAACAAGTAAAATATAAAGATCAACCTGTACCCCACAAAGATTCAAGTAAAATGATGTCTTTTCAAAATCTTGTATTTTCAAGGAATGTTCTGCAAAAAAGCAGCTTTTTATAATTAGGAAGTAAATCAAAATAATACATAAAATGTCTTGTGTTTGACTGCTAATAAATTGAGAAAAGACACAAAATTGAATTATTGATATTTTCTTTTTCTTTAACCAAAATAAAAGTAGGCTCTAGATTCACCTGTTAAGGCCTTAAATAGTCAATTAACCAATACAATTCACCAAACTAGCTTTCTATACAATTAGGAATTAACCCCTTTTAAAGATGTCCTGAGATGACATTTAATGCTAAAATCAAAATAAATAACCGAGCAAGAACAAAAGTTTAAAATTCCAATAATTTCAACTTTGGGGATATTCGTTCACCAAAATTAATCAACATTTCTAAAATATTTCAATACAAAATTATAAAATAAAAAGTGCATTAAAAGCAGAACCTTTAAAACTCTAGCACAATTACAATTATTCTAAATATGCGTCAGGTTTACACACTGACATTCAAGGAAGGAAACCTCGGGATTGGTAAGAAGTCCAGTATCACAAGAATAAGTCAAATAAGGCTTTTCTTTTTCTTAAAAAAATATACAATACACAAAGCAGTTTGGAAAAGAAGTAATATTATTTAACAATTTTCTGACTTAAATATTTTCACATAACAAAAGTTTTCATATCACCATCAGTATTACTTATATACATACGCCAAAAGTGAACAACAACAAAATCAAAAGATGCCCTTTCAAAATAACAGTAAAATGTCTATTTCTTTAGGAATCTGAAATGAGCTCCTCTCTTAATATACAAAGTCCATACAATATTTATAATGAAACTACTCTCTTCTGAAACCAAGGAGGCAATGAGAGAAAATAAAGGCAATTATTTTTCAGGAAAAAAAATAAAACCCAGCTTTATATTACAATGAAAAAGATATCCATTTATTAATAAAATGAATACAATACTGATCTGAAGTGCTTGTGGGGAGGTGAAACTCAGACGCTCTTTCTGCAATTAGGACTAGTACTTATATTTACAAAATATACTGTTCAGCCACACAGAGGCCCATATATCTGTCTATGTACATATGTATTTATATATAGAACATATAAATAATTTCAAAGGACAAATGAACATGAAGTAGAGAACCTTCCGTCTTTGGAATGCTGTAGGAATGGCGTGCACGCACTCTGACCAGCGCGGGTGGATTTGGTTTGGGACATGTTTAATGTGGCACCATTGACGATACTAAAGAATTCCCTGAAATCAAAAATACATCTGCTTATGCACGAAGAGAAAGTCATGGGGTTTTTACGGATTCTTGGCCTTAAGCTACAGATATACTTCTTATTTGCTGGGGTACACAGGGCCACGGTTGCTTGCTCCTGGCAGACGGTTCTGTGGTTTCCTACCTGCGATGTATGGCTTGTGCTTCTGCAATTATCTAACCCTGGACCTGAACACAGAATGATGCGGTAAGTGTGTCACCAGCCCGTGTGGACAGCTGAATCCTTATTGGTGGGTCAGGTTTACTTGAGTCCCCGTGTTGATGCCCCCCAGACACTGCATTCTTGTAACTAATGATTAAACATTTGTCATGGAGAGAGAATTGGTCCAGCCATCTCTCAAGGTATCAGGTATATTAACTTACGGTAGACTAAAAAGAGTCCATTTTGACTAATTTTCAAAATGCACAGAGAAAAGAGTGGAAAAAACTTCCCTGTGTGTTGTAACATTTTTTTTCGGAACTTCATGCCCCAATCTTAAACTTGCTTTCAAGCTATGCTTCTTATAACCGGAAGCATGAAGGAAAATCTGACGTACTTTTTCCATGTTAGCTTTTTCGTCTTTGCTAATACAAAGAAATCACACTACAATGATAGTAAGACCCAGTTAATTGCTTTGTGAACTAGACGCACTAGCCACGGAGGAGACAAGGAGGAAACTGCCCACCGTAGTACCTGAGTTCAGTGATTTGTAGACAAAAGAGAACAACGCGGTGACACTTTTCCCAGTTTTTTTCCTATGAGTCTCTGAAAGACAATGATTCTTTAGATAACTTTATAGCTAAAAAACTATTGTAGTAACATTTTTAACACTTGAAGCTTTAAAACAGAGATTTCAAGTGCTTTGCTATTCACAAAATGTAACTTCAGAAACATTCTTAAAGGTGTACTTCCGACTCGCATCAGAAGACGTGGGTGAGGGTCTGCCACTCACCCGCGGCCTCCTGCACCACCTCCTCCAGGTGGAGGGTCTGGCTCAGCTCCTCCCCGTCCTGCTCTGGGTGACCTGAGGACTCCTGCAGAGCTCCTGTCATGCAAAGAAAACACAAGCAGCCTCAGACCTTCCAGAGCACAAAATGATACCCATTTAAATAAAGACTTCCTGGTAAAAAGAGACAAGGAATTTCTAAAGTAATTTGCTATTCATTCCAATGAAAAAAGAATAATCTGAGCTGCAAGTTAAACAACTCTGTCAGCAGTAGTTACTGTTAGTGAGTCTGAACGCACACAGAGCACTCATGATGAATGCATTCCCAATGAGTGCACTCCCATGACAGCTACGTTAACATAGCACCAGGAATGAGCAATTAACAACCAATGCACATGATTTTGTAATAAAAAGGAAAGCAGGAAGCACTACAGTGTTAAAGAGAAAAATTACCCCTTTTTCCTTCGTCAAAAATTCCCCACAATACAGTGTTCTGTCCTTGGGTTCCTTACACATCTAAATGTCAGACACTGAACACTGCAAGCCGTTGAGCTCCCCTCACAAAGGACACCTCAAACAACCAAAGAACACCTGCAAGCCTCACAGAGCACACCACCACCTCCAACACCAAATCATATAACTCAGAGCACACCACCTCCAACACCAAATCACAAATCTCACAGATCACACCACCTCCAACAACAAATAACAAATTTCACAGAGCACACCACCACTTCCAACCAAATCACAAACCTCACAGATCACAGCACCTCCAACAAATCACAGATCTCACAGATCACACCACCTCCAACACCAAATCACATAACTCAGAGCACAACACCTCCAACACCAAATCACAAATCTCACAGATCACACCACCTCCAACAACCAAACCACAAATCTCACAGATCACATCACCTTCAACAACCAAATAACACATCTCATGAATCACATCAGCTCCAACAACCAAACCACAGATCTCATGGAGCACACCACCTCCAACA
>NC_045451.1:2860615-2900827 GCF_002776525.5 Piliocolobus tephrosceles
ACGAATCACACCACCTCCAACAACCAAACCACAGATCTCACAGATCACATCACCTTCAACAACCAAATAACACATCTCACGAATCACATCACCTCCAACAACCAAACCACAGATCTCACGGAGCACACCACCTCCAACAACCAAATCACACCCGCAAAATGCATGGAGCACCCCAAGGGGTATACTCAGACTTTAACATTTCTAGCTCCTTGCACAGCTACTGCCACCCTCTGAAACCTAGTCTAGGTCATTTGTTGTCATTCCTTCCTCAGAGATGGATGGTACTGCTAGATTCTGTGTAGGAAACAAAGATGAACAAGAGACAGACAGGCAGTAGGATCACACCCCAATATCCACACCCTGAAAGGCACGAACGTTAGCCAATCAAGAGAGAAACCAAGGCCCACATGTTGTCTGTGCCAGGTCAACAGGATGCAGACAGGAGCACTTGGTGCAGATTCTGTTTGCTCTGTGCCCCTGAGTACCGAGATAGCACCTGAACTGCACGCTGCAGGAAAAGGGGCTTCCAGACACGCTGTGAAGACAGACAGAGATGCTATTCTGGGCCTCTGACTGCCCAGGTGCTGACAGCCCCTACAGAAAGCTCTGTCCAGTGAGAAACCAGCTGCTCAGAAATGCTGTGCTTGCTCAGGTTCTGGGCTGCCATTCTACTCCAATAAATTTCTGCATCCTTGCCAAAATACATCATAAATTTAATCTAATCAAATTTGTGTGTGTGTGTGTGTGTATGTGAAAGGGGCAGTCCATAGCCAGCTTCAACAACTGCATACACTAAGTATTAAAGTAACAAAAGCACAGGCTTCCAGAGATCATGGTGGATGGGAGGCAGGACTAGACTCAGGGACAGAGCAGCATGTGGAGGCTCACACTGTGAATTTTTGCCCCAGAACAACTAGGGGAATAAGTCAGGAAACCTGAGAGAACCCACAGACTCTCTGAAGGAAGTGGATTGCTCCTGCAGGATCCAGGAGACACCCCAAATACTCAGCCACAGCAAGACCCGCCCAAGGAGAGTCTGAGCTCAGACACGCATAGCCCAGCCCCCACCCAGTGGTCCTTCTCTACCCACCCTGGCAGCGGAAGACAAAGGGCAGATATTCTTGGGAGGTCTAGGGCCCCGCCCACTGCCTGTTCCTCCCTATACTACCACAGCTGATGTGCTCTGGAAAGCACCACCTCCCGGCAGGAGGCCAACCAGCGCAAAAATAGAGCATTAAACCACCAAAGCTAAGAACCCTCACAGAGTCCATCTCACCACCCTGCCACCTCCACCGGAACAGGTGCCAGTATCCACAGCTGAGAGACCACAGATGGTTCACATAACAGGACTCTGTGAGACAACCCCCAGTACCAGCCTGGAGCCGGGTAGACTTGCTGGGCGGCTAGACCAAGAAGAAAGGTAACAATCACTACAGCTCTGTTCTCAGGGAGCCACAGCCACAGGAAAAGGTGGACAGTACTACATCAAGAGAACACCCCGTAGGATCAAAGAATCTGAACAACAGCCTTCAGCCCTAGACCTTCCCCCTGACAGAGTCTACTCAAATGAAAAGGAACTAGAAAACCAACTCTGGTAATATGACAAAACAAGGCTCTTTAACACCCCCCAAAAATCACACTAGCTCACCAGCAATGGATCCAAACCAAGAAGAAATCCTCAATTTACCTGAAAAACAATTCAGGAAGTTAGTTATTAAGCTCATCAGGAAGGCACCAGAGAAAGGTGTAGCCAAAGGTAAGGAAATAAAAAAACGATACAAGGGTGAAGGGAGAAATAGTCAATGAAATTGATAGCATAAATTAAAAAATAAGGAAAACTTCAGGAAACAATAGACATAGAAATGCAAAATGCTCTGAAAAGTCTCAGCAATATAACAGAACAAGTAGAAGAAAGAAATTCAGAGCTCGAAGACAAGATCTTCAAATTAACCTAATCCAACAAAGACAAAGGAAAAAGAAGAAGAAAATATGAACAAAGCCTCCAAGAAGTCTGGGGATTATGTTAAATGACCAAACCTAAGAATAATCGGCATTCCTAAGGAAGAAGAGAAATGTAAAAGTTTGGAAAACACATTTGGGGGAATAATCGAGGAAAACTTCCCCGGCCTTGCTAGAGACCTAGACATCCAAATACAAGAAGCACAAACAACACCTGGGAAATTCATTGCAAAAAGATCAGTGCTTAGCCACATTGTCATCAGCAACAGCAGCTAAAAAAGCAGAGGGACGTTATATAATGATAAAAGGCCTTGTCCAACAGGAAAATACCAGAGTCCTAAACATACATATACCTAACACTGGAACCCCCAAATTTATAAAATAATTACTAATAGATCTAAGAAATGAGATAGACAGCAACACAATAATAGTGGGACACTTTAGTACTCCACTGACAGCACTAGACAGTTCATCAAGACAGAAAGTCAAAAAAGAAACAACGGATTTAAACTATACCTTGGAACAAACGGACTTAACAGATATATATATATAACATTCCATCCAACAATTGCAGAATACACATTGTATTCAACAGCACATGGAACTTTCTCCAAGACAGACCATATGATAGACCACAAAATGAGCCTCAATAAATTTAAGAAAATGGAAATTATATCAAGCAGACCACGGTGGAATAAATCTGGAAATAAATTCCAAAAAGAACCTTTGAAACCATGCAAATACACAAAAATAACCTGCTCCTGAATGATCACTGGGTGAAAAATGAAATCAAGATAGAAATTAAAAAATTATTCGAACTGAACGATAATAGTGACACAACCTATCATAACCTCCGGGATACAGCAAAGGCAGTGCTAGGAGGAAAGTTCATCACCCTAAATGTCTACATCAAGCCTGCAAGAGCACACACAGACAATCTAAGGTCACACCTCAAGGAACTAGAGAAATAATAAACCAAAACCAAACCCAGCAGAAGAAAGGAAATAACCAAGATCAGAGCAGAACTAAATGAAATTGAAACAAACAAAAGATAAAATGAAACAAAAAGCTGGTTCTGTGAAAAGATAAATAAAACTGATAGACCATTAGCAAGATTAAGAAGAGAGGAAATCCAAATAAGCTCAGTAAGAAGCAAAACGGGAGATATCACAATTGACATCACAGAATATAAAAGATCACTGACGCCGGGCGCGGTGGCTCACGCCTGTAATCCCAGCACTTTGGGAGGCCAAGGCGGGCAGATCAAGAGGTCAGGAGATGGAGACCATCCTGACTAACACGATGAAACCCCGTCTCTACTAAAAACACAAAAAATTAGCTAGGCACAGTGGCGGGCACCTGTAGTCCCAGCTGCTCAGGAGGCTGAGGCAGGAGAATGGCGTGAACCCGGGAGGCGGAGTTTGCAGTGAGCTGAGATCGCGCCACTGCACTCCAGCCTGGGCGACAGAGTGAGACTCTGTCTCAAAAAAAAAAAAAAAAGAAGATCATTCAAGGCTACTATGAACACCTTTACACACATCAACTAGAAAACCTGGAAGAGACAGATACATTCCTGGAAAGAGACAACCCTCCTAGCTTAAATCAGGAAGAACCAGATACCCTGATCAGACCACTAACAAGCAGCAAGATTGAAATGGTAATTTAAAAATTACCAATCAAAAAAAGTCCATGACCAGATGAATTCACAGCAGAATTCTACCAGGCATTCAAAGGAAAATTGGTACCAATTCCACAAGACAGAGGAAAAGAGAACTCTCCCTAAATCATTCTCTGGAGCCAGTATCACCCAAATACCGAAACCAAGAAAGGACATAACCAAAAAAGAAAACTACAGACCATTATCCCTGATGAACACAGATGCTAAAATCCTTAACAAAATACTAGCTAACCAAATCCAACACATATCAAAAAGATTCTCCACCATATGATCAAGTGGGTTTCATACCAGGGATGCAGGAATGGTTAAATATACACAAGTCGATAAACGTGATATACCACATAAACAGAATTAAAAACAAAAATCAGATGATCATTTCTACAGATGCAGAAAAAGCATTAGACAAACTCCAGCATCACTTTATGATTAAAACTCCCAGGAAAAGCAGCATACAAGGGACATACCTCAATAATAAAAGCCATCTATGACAAGCCCACAGCCAACTTAATACTGAATGATGAAAAGTTAAAAGCATTCCCTCTGAGAACTGAAACAAGACAAGGATGCACACTCTCACCACTCCTCTTCAACACAGCAGTGGAAGTCCTAGCCAGAGCAATCAGAAAAGAGAAGGAAATCAAGGGCATACAAATCAGTAAAGAGGAAGCCAAACTATCGCTGTTTGCTGATGATATGATTGTTTACCTAGAAAACCCAAAAGACTCTTCCAGAAAGCTCCTAGAACTGATAAAAGAATTCAGTAAAGTTTCCAGATAAAAAATTAATGTACAGAAATCAGTAGCTCTTCTATACACCAACAGCAACTAAGCTGAGAAATCAAGAACTCAACCCCTTTTACAATAGCTGGAAAAAACAAAACAAAACAAAAACAAACAAACCAAAAAAAAACCTTAGGAATACACCTAACCAAGGACGTAAAAGACCTCCACAAGGAAAACTACAAAACACTGCTGAAAGAAATCACAGACGACACAAACAAATGGAAACACATCCCATGCTCATGGTTGGGTAAATCAATATTGTGAAAATGGTCATACTGCCAAAAGCAATCTACAAATTCAATACAATTCCCATCAAAATACCAACATCATTCTTCACAGAATTAGAAAAAACAATTCTAAAATTGATATGGAATTAAAAAAGAGCTCGCATAGCCAAAGGAAGACTAAGCAAAAAGAACAAATCTGGAGGCATCACATTACCTGATTTCAAACTATACTATAAGGTCAGAGTCACGAAAATAGCATCGTACTGGTATAAAAATAGGCACACAGACCAATGGAACTGAATAGAGAACCCAGAAATAAACCCAAATACTTACAGCCAACGGATCCTCAACAAGACAAACAAAAACATAAAATGGGGAAAGGACACCCTTTTCAACAAACGGTGCTGGGATAATTGGCGAGCCACATGCAGGAGAATGAAAGTGGATCCTCATCTCTCACCTTATACAAAAATCAACTCAAGATGGGTAAAAAAACAGTCTAAGACCTGAAACTATAAAAATTCTAGAAGATAACATTGGAAAAACCCTTCTAGACATTGGCTTAGGCAAGGACCAAGCACACAAAAGTGAATGCAATAAAAACAAGGATAAATAGCTGGGACTTCATTACACTAGAGAGCTTTTGCATGGCAAAAGGAACAGTCAGCAGAGTAAACAGACAACCCACAGAGTGGGAGAAAATCTTCACAATGTATACATCTGACAAAGGACTAATATCCAGAATCTACAACAAATTCAAACTGATCAGTAAGAAAAAAACAAACAATCCCATCAAAAAGTGGGCTAAGGATATGAACAGACAATCCTCAAAAGAAGATATACAAATGGTCAGCAAACATGAAAAAACACTCAACATCACTAATGATCAGGCAAATGCATATCAAAACCACAATGTGATACCACCTTACTCCTGCAAGAATGGCCATAATCAAAAAACAAAAAAACAGTACACGCTGGCGTGGATGTGGTGAACAGGAAACACTTCTGCACTGCTGGTGGGAATGGAAACCAGCACAGCCGCTGTGGAAAACAGTGCGGAGATTCCTTACAGAACTAAAAGCAGAGCTACCATTTGATCCAGCAATCCCACGACTGGGTATCTACCCAGAGGAAAAGAAGACACTTGCACACGCATGTTTATAGCAGCACAATTCGCAACTGCGAAAACAGGGAACCAACCCAAATGCCCATAAATCAACAAGTGGATAAAGAAACTGTGGTATATATACACAATGGAATACTACTCAGCCAAAAAAAAAGGAATTAATTAATGGCATTTGCAACACCCTGGATGAGACTGGAGGCCATTATTCTAAGCGAAGTAACACAGGAATGGAAAACCAAACATCATATGTTCTCACTCGTCAGTGGGAGATAAGCTATGAGGATACAAAGGCATGAGAGTGACACAATGGACTTTGGGGACTCACGGGGAAAGGATGGGAAGGGACTGAGGGATGAAAGACTATAAATAGGGTGCAATGTATACTGCTTGGGTGATGGGTGCACCAAAATCTCACAAATCATCACTAAAGAGCTTACTCATGTAACCAAACACTACCTGTTCCCCCAAGAACCTATGGAAATAAAAAAATAAAATAAAATAAAGCACAGGTTTCCAGTCCACACAACTGAGGCTGTACCACTTGCAATGCACAATCACCATGTGAACTGAAGGAAACAATGTATGCGAAACACAGGGTGCCTCGCAGGCCACCGAAGTGTACGCACCCCCAGGTGCAGTGTTCTCACCAGCATAGCTGTGCGCCCGCTTCATGTGCAGCTTCATGTTGCTCTTCTGCGTGAAGCCCATGACGCAGTAGGCACACTTGTAGGGCCGCTCCCCTGTGTGCTTCTTCATGTGCACCTGCAGCGCGCTCTTCTGGTTGAAGGCTTTCTCACAAAGCGTGCAATGGAATGGCCGCTCCCCTGTACAGAAAATGGCACATGTCAATCAATGTCTCTAAGAAGAGGGTAGTGGACGCCTAGGCTCTACCCTGAGGTATGAACAAGAGGGACTGAATGTTCCTCTTTTCTCTCAGGCTTTCAGCCTGGCTGTCGTCTGAACAAAGGGCTGGAGGAGCCATGGGGAGGCCAGAGGGAGCCTGGCCAGGTCCTAACGACCTCCAGCAGATGGGGCAGAGGGATCAGAGAGCCATGGAAGGGCCACCATGGATGCAGCCTGTGGAACCCCAGGCCCACAGTGAGTCGTCAGATGATCACAACAAAAATGAGCATGGGATGATGTCTTCTCAGGGCAGGGCAGAGACAGAAGGGCTGACACAGAGTTATCATGTACCAGTTAAGAGGCAGAGAGATGGCAGAGCTTGTTTCTTTGTTCTGTGTGTTTTTTGTTCTCTAAGACAAAAAAGGTTTGAACAGATTTAGGTGGTGTAGGAAAAGCCAGTAGAGAAAAAAAGTTTTAAGACAGAAGAGGAAGATTAAAAATTAAGTTCCCCGGTGACATGAGGACATAGGACCCAGGCACTGGGGGCTGCCTGTTTGCTCTAGCAGGAGGGAAGGAGGGATGTGATGTGGTCAACATCCCAGACACGGCACGGGAGCCTTGCGTGATGCTTCTGTTTCCTATGGTCATAATGTAAGCATCAAAATCTTCCATGTGAAAAGTTAGTTAAGATGATAAATAGGTCAAAACTCAGGGGAAATGGAACATGTAGACCTTGTTTTATAAATAAGGCATTCCGTCACTCGCGAATATTGTACAGGTGGAATTCTGTTTTCTCGCCCATGGTGTCTACTTCAAAGAGTAAGGAAACAAAAGCGTATCCCTCCCTGTTACCTGTGTGGATGCGGCTGTGGCGCTCCAGCTGGCTTGGTTTGGCAAACGCCTTCTCACAAGTGTCACATTTAAACACTCTTGGCTTCTGGGAGCTCAAAGAGGGGCCGGCCTGGTGTGTCTGCATGTGCTCCTGGGAGACAACACACAGAAAAACCAAGAAACGAGATCAAAACGGAGCTTTCAAGACTAGAAACAAGAGGAAGCAAATGACTGCAAAGTTCAAGTCAGTAGCAAGGACAAAATCAAAGGCTAATCTGTGATTTGTGTTCTTAAGGACTTTATCCATCAGTAGTGACAACAGGGTGATGGGCTTGGGGCTTCTCGGGGAGACTCCGGTCCCCACCTGAGCTTTACCGCCTGCTAGTTATGTGCCTTGGCCACATCTGTGTCCCAAATCGGGGTAGAAATATCTCCTTCATCAGCTTTAACTGAGACCAAGGGCGTCAAGCCATGAGCCTAGTGCAGGAGTCCAGGTAGCTCTCTCTGTTGGCTGTGGGGGATTCTGTCCCCGTTTCACACACGAGTCCACCCCAATGTCACGGCCCGAGGCCACCCATAGGTTATGGCCCGAGGTCCCGCGGCACCCAGCTGGGATGTGTCCAGTGACTCTCACCCGAGTCCTCGCGGAATGCCTGTGATTCCAAAGTGCATTCTCCCGGTGATATGACAACTGCCTCACGGTGGCTCTGGAGGCTTCTAAAGCCAAGAGGAAACTGTTCCCTTCTCACGTTGTGACTGGCAACTTGCCAGAGATACTGCATTCATGTGACTGCAAATTTCTCAAAGATCTGATAGCTGCTGCCCTTGCAGGCACCTGAGGATGTGCAATGTGGTTATTTTCCAAAATTGCACAAGCATAATAATTACCCTGATAGAATCCCAGTTTTTAGACCTAACCTCTACCCTGTAAGGCAGGAGTCAGGGAAAAGTACAGGCTTCCTGTGTGTGTTCAATGTGACTGCCTGTGTTCCAGTTACAGACGTCGCACTGCTCAAGGCCCGGCACAGCCTGGGAGGTGGATGTAATGAAAGCAGCAGGGTGGGAAAAACAAACTCGGGAGGTGAGTGTGGGAGCCTCCCCAGCACGGCAGACCAGGCAGAGCCAGGACTGCAGGTGAGGCCTGACCAGTGACACCATCACCCCTGACGACACCAATCACCATCAACAGCTAGAGTGCATTCCTCGCCCACTCCGTCTGGGGTTCCCACCCGGTCCGCGTTGGATGTAACTACAGTCACACTGAGCACTAAGCTTCCTGAGGATGGAACCACCTGTTTCTGGGACTACCTTCTTTGCATACAGCAGGCACTCACTGTTTGCTAAACTGAAAGGAGGACAGAGAGAGTCCATGGGGGAACAGAGTGTCTGGTGGGACGGAAAGGAAAGCTTTTATAACCTTGGCTTCTGTTTGTTTCTCTGACCTCCAGAGAGAGAAACTTCCTGCAGTGGTAACAGTACATGTGGCTGCCACTCTACGCTGCTGACTTTAAAAGAAATACCGACGAGCTGCACTCCTCAAAGGGAGGAGTTAGGCTTACCCTGCGGCACAGGTTACTGTAAACCTAGTTCTCCCTAGAGAGTGCTCTCTGAGACAATGGCAAATGTTCCTCAAGAAAGAATTTCATCATAAAATAAGTTTGCAATCAGCTGGAGTTAATATCGTTCTTACTGCAACACACCTGTCGGCCTGGCTCTGCTACAAGTGAGGTGTGAATTTTTAAGAAGGGGAGGTGTTGTGCCCTGAAGTTGGTGGGGACTCAGCAGAGCCGCCAACATGGCCATTAGCTCACCACGCCAGAGGATGCTAATGCAGTCCTGGGGCAGGGAGATTCATCAGAAGATTTCAAAAGAGAGTCCTGTTGATAGTTTATTTTGCTGTGCAGAGCTCTTAAGTTTAACTGGATCCCATTTACCAACTTTGGCTTGTGTTGCAATTGCTTTTGGCATCTTTGTCATGAAATCTTTGCCTGTTCCTCTCTCCAGAATGGTATTGTCTAGGTTGTCTTCCAGGGTTTTTAGAGTTGTGGGTTTTACATTTCAGTCTTCAATCTATCTTGAAACAAAAAACCAAGTATCATGTATTCTCACTGAGAAGTGGGAGCTAAATGGTGAGAACACATGGATCCACAGAGAGGAGCAACTCGCACACACTGGGCCTCCTTGAGGGAGGAGGGAGAGGAGCAGGAAAAAGTATTGGCTACTTAGCTTAGTACCAGGGTGATGAAATAATCTGTACAACAATCCCCTGTGACCTGAGTTTACCTAAATAACAAACCTGCACATGCACCTCTGAACCTAAAGTGAAAGTAAAAAAAATTAAAAATAAAAAAGAACCCAAGCAGCCAAGCAACAGGCTTCCTTCAGGCACAGAGAGGGAGGAGTGAGGGACTCGGGGCTCACCAGCCCCTGGAGGGACCTGGGAGAGGAGCCACAGCAAGTGCCACAGGTGGGGCCCTGGGCTTCCCAGCCCGGACAGGACAGGGCCATCACCACTGACACCACTAGCCTGCAATACACCCAACGCCCGTGTGCTCTACTCCACACTCCAAAACAGCCATCCTGGTCACAGGGATCCAAGGATTCCAGTTCCTGGGACAGGAATTTCTCCTTGAGTAGGACTCTCCCTTCTTCTTGTCCTACACTCATTAAAAGACAACAGACGCGTGAAGGCCACAAACAATCCCCCTCCCCCAACATATACAGAAACCCCAAGGGTCCAGCCGTCTTAGCACAGCTTTCCTTCCCGGCCAGCATAGCATGCCTCTGCCCTCCGCATGGCCTGGCCAAGGCTGGTCAGAAATTTTGCAGGCTATCCCTCACTTGGAATTTGTCTGTTTTTCTCATGTTATGAGGTTTTTGGGAGAAGTGTCATTTTCACCCCACTCTGCCAAGGACAGATGCAGTCTTGATGTGTGGGTGCTGACGCTGGCCACGGCCACTGGCCTGGAGTGGTGCTGGCTAGGCATCCGCGCTGCACGCTCCTCTGTGTTCCACCCCTTCCACACCCCATTCCCTTCACACGGAAGACGTAGCGCCCTGGGCTGGACATCAGAGCACCCTGCTGGAATTCTGCCTCCTGCCCACTGTAGCACAGCACCCTCTGTGGGGATGTCCCAGACTCATCCTCTGCTTCCCACACGCGGGCACTCAGGTCTCCACTGTGCAATGATGGATCTGCTGCAGTGGAAAGTGTGGGCAGCTAAACCTTGGGAAGCTGAAGGGGCATCTTCAGGGCTGGTCCCCAGGGTGGGGCACACATGCATTTGTTAGGGCTGCCCAATGCCCCTACAGAAAGTTCTACCAAGTCACAGCTGTTATATGAGCCAGCCTCTGTTTCCTGACAGTCTCGACAATGGGTGCTGACAGACTTTTACATTTTTGCCAGTCTGATAAGGGAGAGAGGGCATTTCAATGTTATTTTAATTTGTGTTGCAAACTGATTGTGAGTTGCAGGTGAATATGCAATCCATCTGTACAGCAAGCAGACCTCTTACAACCAGAACAACAATAAGTCTACATCTATTGAGCTTTTCCTCAAAAACACATGCCGGATTCCCAGCCGGTGTTAAATCTTGGACTCTGCATCTCTAGCCGCCTGGGGGGCACACAGCTGTGCTGCGGCACGGTGGGCTTACCTTGAGGTGCGTGGCGCGCTTGAAGGCCTTCCTGCACACGGGGCAGCCGTGGATGCGCTCCCGGCCGTGCACCTCCTTGCTGTGGTGCATCAGCACTGCCGCCGACGAGAAGGCGCGGTCACACTCCAGGCACTGGTGTGCCTGGCTCTCCTTCTCGGGCTGGCTGCCCGGGGCCAGGTTCCCAGAGACACCAGCTACCTGGAAAGAGCCAGAAATTCTGTGACTTTCCCACTCACTTGGCTGGATTTGTGGAAGTTTGTGAACTGACAGACACCATGGTGATAACAGGGACATTCCTAGCATGGATGCGCCAAGCCCACGCTGCATGTCCTATCATCAGGATAATTTAGCCAGAGGCACCTTCCACACAATATGAGACCAGAATGCACGCTGTCCTGCAAGATTGAGACCGCACAACAGCAGCTAAGGAATGAGCTCTGTGCTGCACCAACCAGGTGCAAAGTCCAGCTCCAACGTGACTGTCTGGGCTACTCTGGGCTAAGTACTTAACCAGTCTGTGCTTGCGTCATCATTGGGAGAACCACCTGCCTACCAAGGGCTGCATATGGCAGGCATTCACTAAATGCTCGCTATTGGTAGTAGCTTTAGATAAACAATTCTTAACAACAAAAGGTGTTTTTAGCTTTTAATGGAATTAAACCATTTTTTCCAAACCGTGGATCACAACCAATTAGATTTTCAAATCATCTTAATGGGATGCCACCACCACTTGAAAAAATAATTTTCAAAAATTTTGAAAAAAATGTTTTGAGATGGGGTCTTGCTCTCTTGCCCAGGCTGGAGTTCAGTGGCACAATCACAGCTCACGATAGCCTCAAACTCCTGGGCTCAAGCAATCTTCCCACCTCAATCCTCCCAAATACCTGGGACCACAGGTACGTACCACCTCACCATCATGCCCAGCTAATTGTTTTATTTTTTGTAGAGACAGGGTCTCCTTATGTTGCCCAGGTTGGTCTTAAAACTCCTGAACTCAAGGGATCCTCCTGCCTCTGTCTCCCAAGTGCTGGGATTACAGGTATGAGGCACGGCACCGGGCTGACTCAGCTTTTATAAACAAGAGATTCCGGTTTTGCAAATGCAAATTTCTATGTGATGGCTTAACAAAACCATTATAATGCAAATTAATGAGATCTGTCCACATTTTTATTATTCCTAGTTTATCAAATACTTTTTCATTAATTCTGGAATATAATAAGTAAACATTAAAGAAAAATACTTAAACAACAAAAAACGATTTATACAGGGTGCTATATTATTAATCTGTGCTGTAATTTTAAAAACCGGAATGGGGAAAAAAGGAACAAAGGAAAAGATCAGAAAAGACATTGCAGCCATGTGAGATGTGCAGGAACTGGTGTCATTCTAGAATATAACACCTGCGTCAGGTGTGTGTCTACACGTATCTGTAGGTGTTATTCTATAACATGATACCTGTGTCAAGTGTGTGTGTCTACATGTGAGTATCTGCAGGTGTTATTCTACAATATGACACCTGTGTCGGGTGTGTGTCTACAGGTGAATATCTGTGAGTGTAAAGAAAAATGACAGAAACACACACGTGTTGAGGTCACTGCATACAATATATTCCATGTGAGTCAAAAAAGTCTGAAAAGCACAGGAATAAATGATACTAAAGGCTGGTTGTGTAACCACAGATAAATGCATGCTGACGAACATCAACTCAAATAAAAACCTGTAGTTACGGAGCGGCCTAACGTCCTCCATCAGTGTTACGAAGCATCTACCAGGAGTCGTGGCAATCAACACAGACAGAAAATTGTTTCTGAACCAAATATTTTACTCATGAGATGTGAGAATTCAATATCCGGTCCACATCATTCGAAGAAAGACAAACGAACACACTAAACTTTAAAAACCATTTCTGCAAAATATTTTTCAGCATAATCGCATCAGAAACAAAGCTTCTGAACCATTGCTACTAGTGTGAAACAAATCTCAATGTTCCGCTGAATTCCATAACTACATATATATAGAAATCTACAGACTGAATTATATTAGTAGAATTTTGCTAAAATCATACTTGCCCAAAGGAGAAGGGGAAATTGTTTACAGAATGAGTGTGAGATCATTTTTAAGCCTGAGGCATAAACTTGGCCACAGCTAGAAATAATGTGGTTATTCTGCGTGGGGATGGGAGGGTAGAAGTGTATATGTCTACCCCCTCCCAAGCATGAGGAGTGTGGTTGTTGCGAAGCAGAAGAGGAAGGAAGGAAGGCCACCTCTCACATCCACCTCCTAATGAGCCCGGAAAGGCCTGGCGCGGATCCAACATCCTCTGCGTCCAGCGGCCGGCACTGGCAGGAACTTAATTTTGTTTGCTGAACTGAAACAAGGTCAATATTTCAGAGAAATGCTGCCCACAACACACACCTGGGCACATGATCACCCTTCTGACCCCAAACCTCCCTCTAAAAACCTGCCCCTTACTAAAAAGTTCCCAGCTGAGACCAGCTGATCTCAAGCAACAGGAAATCCAGGTGTAAATGCTCAAAATGATACTCTTCTATTCAGACATGAAGAGTGAGGTAAGACAGATCTAGGTTCAAACGCCAGCTCTGTCTCTATTGGCAGAGTGACTAAGTTACTCAAAGCTACCCTTAAATCACAGAATCCTTGTGAGTAAAACGGGGCCGTGACACTTAAGACACCTCCCAGGCTGTGGGAAGGGCTCGGTACATAAGACCACATGCCTAGTGGGAGCCTGGCCTTAGTCACCTGGCCAGCAAGTGTCAGCTCTTTTCTCCTGTAAAACCAGTTTCAAAAGAAGGCCTTGGCCCCTTAAGCAGTGAGTGAAGGAAGAAAGGCAGTTTGCTGCAGCAGCTCCCCTCTGATTTAATAGCTTGAAGTTGCTAACAAAGTTAGGTCAGGTCTCTTAGATCTTTAATGGGAAGGGTCAGGCAGAAATTAGTTCATTCGCTTTTGTAAAGACAGGCTGAGTAAGGGGGCAGTCTGTCAATGGCTCTCTTAGGATAAAGATGTTTTTACATTGTGAGTACACATCTTGTCAGATCAGTATGGATTTCTGTTCAGATGAACCATGAAGAAAAAGATTTTTAAAAAGCAAAGGTTGTTGCTCTAGGAACTTCACCAGAGAGCGATGTGAGCCCCAGGCCGTAGTAGCTGCTCCAATGCCACCAGCAGTGTCCTCACCCGAGCACTTACTTCGGGCCAGGACCTGTGCTCCGTGCCAGGGAACATTACATGCCCAAATTCTGACCACTATGAGGCAGTCCTAACTACACCTCTGTTTGGGGGTTTGGGTTTTTGTTTGTTTGTTTGTTTGTTTTGAAACACGAACTTGCTCTGTCACCCAGGCTGGAGTACTGTGGTGATCATACCTCACTGCAGTCTCGAACTCCTGGGCTCAAGCAGTCCTCCTGCCTCAGCCTCCCAAAGTGCTGGGATTGCAGGTGTGAGCTACTGTGCCTGGCCACCTGTCTTAAAAACAGGCCATCACACAGATGTAGGATTGCCTGAGGGCTCCTGGCCAGAATGCACGGGAGCAGGGATGTACACACATCACCAGAGGCTACAGCCAGCACTCCCAGCCACTCTGTAGTGGGTTCAGATAAACCCAGGGTACTTAAAGTGGTCCCAGCTTCCTCCCAGAAGCACAGGCCAGAGGCAGACCCAGGCATGTGTCTGAAGTCCCTGGTCAGAGCCCAGGTCAGAGCCTGGAAGTGTCAATGTGCATTCTGTCTGTGTCAAGAGAGCATTAGGATGAAATTAGACCGTGATTAAAACCAGTTAATGTTGGCAAACAGTGCTACAAGCTAACAAGGGAAATTTACAGAAAACATCTAAGAGAATTTCCCTTGCTAATTATAGGCATACTTTGTTTTCATTGAACTTCGCTTTTTTTGCCCTCCATAGATATCCTGTCATTTTTACAAATTGAAAGTTTGTGGCGATGCTGCTTCGAGCAAGTCTACTGGTGCCATTTTTCCAATGGCACATGCTCACTTCGTGTCTCTGTGTCACATTTTGGTAATTCTCGCAATATTTCAAAGTGTTTCATTACAGCGTATCTGTTATGGTCATCTGTGATTAGTGATCTTTGATGTTACTATTGTAATTGTGTTGAGGCACCACAAACCCTGCCCACATAAAATGGCAAACTTAACCTATAAATGTTTGTGTCTGACTGCTTCACCAACTGGCCACCCCACTTCTCCTTGGGCTCCTTATTCTCTGAGACACAACAATACTGACATGAGGCCAATTAATGACCCCACAATGGCCTGTAAGTGTTCAAGTGAAAGGAAGAATCACACATCCCTCACTTCAGAAGCTAGAAATGATTAAGCTTAATGAGGAAGGCATATAGAGAGCTGAGAGAGGCTGAAAGCTCAGCCTCTTGTGTCAAACTATTAGCCAACTTGTGAAATGAAGGAAAGGTTCTTGAAGAAAATTAAAATGTTATCCAGTGAACCCATGAATGATAAGAAAGTGGAACTGCACTATTGCTGATAAGTAGATAGTTTTAACGGCCTAGACAGATCAAAACAGCCACAACCTTCGCTTAAGCCAAAGCCTAATCCAGAGCAAGACTCTAACTCTCTTCCATGTTATGAAGGCCAAGAGGTGAGGAAGCTGCAGAAGAAAAGTTGGAAACTAGCAGAGGTCGGTCCATGAGAACTAAGGAAAGAAGCCACCTCCTTAACACAGTAGTGCAAGGTGAAGCAGCAAGTGCTGATGGAGAAGCTGCAGCAAGTTCTCCAGAACATCTAGCCAAGAGCATCGATGAAGGTCACTCCATTAAACAACAGATTTTCAGAGTAGACAGAACAGCCTTATAGTGGAAGAAGATGCCTCTAGGACTTTCATAGCTACAGAAAAGTCAGTGCCTGGCTTCAAAGGACAGGCTGACTCTTTTATGAGGGGCTAGTGCAGCTAGTGACTTTAAGTTGAAGCCAATGCTCATTTACCATTCCAAAAATCCTTAGGGCCCTTAAGAATGATGCTAAATCCATTCTTTCTGTGCTCTACAAATGAAACAATAAAGCCTGAATGACAGCACATCTGTTTACAGCATGATTTACTGAATATCTTAAGCCCACTAATGAGACCTACTGGTCAGAAAAAAATGATTCCTTTCCAAATATTCCTGCTCACTGACAATGCACCTGGTCACCCAAGAGCTGTGATGGAGATGTACAAAGGGACGAATGTTGCTTTCATGCCTGCTAACATGACATCCACTCTGTAGCCCATGGATCAAGGAGTAATTTCCACTTTCAAGTCTTACTAAGAAATACATCTCATAAGGCTGTAGCTGACACAGATAGTGATTTCTCTGATGGATTTGGGCAAAATAAAGTGAAAACCTGTGGAAAGGATTCACCACTCTAGACGCCATTAAGAACATTTGTGATTCATGGGAGGAAGTCAAAATATCAACATTAACAGGAGTTTGGAAGAAGCTGATTCTAGCCCTCATGGATGACTTTGAGAGGTTCAAGACCTCAGGGGAAGAAGTAACTACAGATGTGGAGGAATGGGCAAGAGAATTAGAAGTGGAGCCTGAAGATGACTGAATTGCTGCAATCTCATGGTATATATAACTCAGCAGATAAGGATCTCATGGTATTTACAACTGTTTAGATAAGGATCTCATGGTATTTATAACTTGAGCAGACAAGGAGTTGCTTCTTATGGAAGAGCAAATAAAGCAGTTACTTGAGACAGAGTCTACTCCTGGTGATGATGCTGTGAACATTGTTGAAATGTCAACAAAAGATTTAAAAGATGTGGGCTTTGAGAGATGGACTCCAATTCTGAAAGAGGTTCTGCTCTGGGTAAAGTGCTATCAAACACCATCGCGTGCTATGGGGAAATCTTTCATGAAAGGAAGAATTGACGCAGCAAACTTCATTGTTGTCTTATTTTAAGAAATTGCCACAGCCACCCCAAACTTCAACCACCACCACCTTGATCAGTCAGCAGCCATCAACATCAAGGCAAGACCCTCCACCAGCAAAAAGATTACAACTTGCTGAAGGCTCAGCTGATTGTTAGCATTTTTAGCAATAAGGTATTTTTTTTTTTTTTTTTTTTGAGGCGGAGTCTCGCTCTGTCGCCCAGACTGGAGTGCAGTGGCCGGATCTCAGCTCACTGCAAGCTCTGCCTCCCGGGTTTATGCCATTCTCCTGCCTCAGCCTCCTGAGTAGCTGGGACTACAGGCGCCCGCCACCTCGCCCGGCTAGTTTTTGTATTTTTAGTAGAGACGGGGTTTCACCGTGTTAGCCAGGATGGTCTCGATCTCCTGACCTCGTGATCCGCCCGTCTCGGCCTCCCAAAGTGCTGGGATTACAGGCTTGAGCCACCGCGCCCGGCCGCAATAAGGTATTTTTAAATTAAGGTATGTACATTTAAAAAAAATATTAATGCTGGTCAGGTACAGTGGCTCACGCCTGTAATCCCAGCACTGTGGGAGGCCAAGGTGGGCGATCACTTGAGCTCAGGAGTTTGAGACCAGCCTGGCAACATGGCAAAACCCCGTCTCTATTAAAAATACAAAAATTAGCCAGGTGTGGTGGTGCATGCCTGTGATTCCAGCTATCTGGGAGGCTAAGGCAGGAGAATCACTTGAACCCAGGAGGCAGAGGTTGCAGTGAGCTGAGATTGCACCACTGCACTCTAGCCTGGGTAACAGAGCGAGACTCTGTCTCAAAAAAAAGAAAAAGGAAAAAAAAAAAAAAAATGCTGCTGAACACTATTATTACAGTATAGTATAAACATCATATGCCCTGGGAAACCAGGAAACTACAGCATAATGTTAATGTATGACTTGCATTGTTGTGATAATCACTTTATTGCAGTGGTCTAGAACTGAACGCGCGTTACCTCTGAGGTATGGCTGTGTTCACTGATACAGATTAGTTATCTACCTCATTTTTATATTCAATTAATCTGTCAAATTTTGAAAAAAATTACACGCTAGACCAAGTATTAATATTTGGTTTCTCTCATTACCATCTACTACTCAAATGGAAGTTAAAATGGAATATATCACTTCAATTGGGACATTTCAAACTAATCTTAACATAGCATTACTCTTAAAAAAATTATTCTTCTAGCTATATTAAACCAAATGCTAAAATCATAATGTTAAAAAATAGCAAAGTAGTTTCATTTGCTAGTCACACAAAATATAGGAATTAGGTAAGGTGTGCCTTGGAACTGATGTACGAACTCTCTGAAACATACCAGACTAATAAGGTTTCACTACAGAAGCACCATGAGAAAGAGAGCTTAAAAATATAACCAAGCTGCCAGTGCGTTTTCTGTCTCAATGGATGTGTGTGGTCAACAGTTACCTTACCAGGCCTGAGGTGCTCAAACCCTGCACACTCCCCAGTGCCCTTGATCAGCTCACTGATAAGCCCCTGGAACATCCTGCTATTAGTAGGTAAGAGTGTATTTCATACCCAGGACCTTGGGCAATGCCACATAGTTTGTGCTGATGATGTGACTTATGGTGAAGGCCTATTTGTGTTTCATCTGGGGACCTGGGCCGCTGCATCAGTTTGACCTGGCGGGGCTGGGGCCTGGAGACCGCATAGCTAAGCCCAGCCACGCGGGCACTCCATGGCCACATGTCTGACCCTAATACAGTTCTGGATACCAGAGCTTAGCTGAGCTTCCCTAGTTGGCGACAGTTGGCAGGCGCTGTCACACAGCATTCCTGGGAGAATCAGCAGTGTCTGTGTGACCTCACTGGAGCGGACACTGGGAAGCTTATGCTTGGGTTCTCTGGATTCCACTCCACGTGCCTTTTCCTTCTGCTGGTTCTCATCTGCACCTTTCCATTGTAACCACAAGTATAAAGCACAACCATCAACAGATCAGATTTCTCTGAATCCGGTGAGACCTCGTAGTGAATCGTCAAACCTGAGGGCAGTCTTGGGTCCCCAGACACAAATGTGGTAAGTTATACAAACTGAAATTCAGTGAGACGAGCTCTGGTTACTCAGGTCAAACTCTAGGACATCCCCAGTGCTGGTTATATCTCATCTCTTTGTGAAAAAGCCCTTGTCCTACTGAAAAACAGGTAAGTCATTATTTTGAAAACTCATTTGCTAAAAATGTTTAATGCTTCCTAAATTCAGAGATTATTCATCATCTGTGCTTTAATTCTGACCCTGGAAACTTTTAAGCAAAGAGTTTTTAGACTCTTCTATATTTAGACTATTGCTTACTAAATATTTTGTCTCCCAAAAACATGTATTTTAAGAAAAAGACTAGCCAAATGACAAATAGATCTTGCACACAGATGCACACACACACAGGTATATGAAAATGTATGACACTTAACAGAATCAGCAAAGGTGTTACTAAGAAATCTGCAGAAAGAACTAAGTGCAAGTGGCTGGATATGTGAAGTCTGATCAGTAGGCAAATATAATAAGTTTAAAATTAGATTTACATATCACTGGTGGCTACATCTAATTTCGTGGTACTAAAACCTCACTCCCTAAGAAACAAATCACAAAATGACTGAGATGTCGTACCTGTCATTCAACACACGCCCCCGCAGAGCCTATGTCCACTCAGGATTCAGCTAGGGACACCTCAGAAGTCAGCCCCAGCCACCCGGGCTACACAGCACCCCCATGACCCTCTACCACCATCCCTTCTGAATCTGTATGTTTTTAAAAGCGACGAAAGCTCTGTGAATGAAAGAATATCCTGTACCTCGTAGGCTATTTCTTCACCAGCAGCAGACGCTGACTGTGGCGTGTGGCTCACTAGTATGACTTGCGGCGAGCCTGCTCCACCCTGGCCCGAGAGGCAGGGATCCGTGAGGAGTGCTGGGAACTGCTGACCCTGGCAAAAGATTAGTACTATTTCAGAAGTTGTAACATTAGCAAAACAAGTAATAATTTAAAAGATCTTTTATGGTGCAGCTACCTTGGAAAACAAGCTGGTAGCTCCTCAAAAAGTGAACTGCGGAGTCACCATGTAACCCAGCAACCCAAGAGAAGTGAAAACAGAGTCCACTCAAAGCCTTGTACAGAAATGTCCACAGGAGAATTACCCATAACCAAAAAATGGAAACAGCCCAAATGGTCATCAACCGATAAATGCACAAATGAAATGTGGTATAAGGGAATACTGTTGAGTAATAAAAAGGTAGGAAGTTCTGGTACATGCTACAGCATGGAGGAACCTTAGAAATACTCTAAGGAATGAAAAAAGCCAGTCACAAAAGACAACACGGATGATCACATTTCTATGAAATACCCAGAACAGATGCATCTTACAGAGACAGAAAGTGGACTGGTAGTTGCCAGGGGCAGAGGTGAGGGTGGGCCGGGGGTCGGGGGAACATGGAGTGATGGCTCATGGCTCCAGGTTTCTTTAAGGGGTGATGAAACGCTCTAAAATGAGACCACGGTGATGGCTGTACAACTCTGTAAATACACTGAAAACCATTCAATTGTATACTTTAAATAATGAGGTGAACTTATATAAATTACATCTCAGAGTCTCTACATGTGTGTATATTTACAACACACTTATTTGCTTAGAAATGCATATACAATTTTGCTATGCTATAGAAAACCACTGTAAGTCTTCTTACCAGCCCAGCACACCTCTAGCTATGAGAATGGATCTGAGAGAATAAGAGAGAATGAGAAAGGTAGGGTGGTATGGGGCACGAGAGCAGAGAGGAAGCTGCAGCTTAAAGGGTCTGAATATCTACTGCAAATGCTGAATTTATAGAAATAATTCAGCATGCAACTTGAACTGCTGCAATCAGCACTGATTCTAAACACATTTCACACACAGTTAAAACCGTGGCTGATCACAGGAAGCATGGCTGATGTTATTGGCTCCTGTGCTTTAAGGTGAGGGGTGTTTCTCAATGTCTTAGGGAACTATGCAAGCTGAGGTCCCAAAAGGAAAGTTAAGAATCGAGGAGGGGATGCTGTATTAGTCCGTTTTCATGTTGCTGATAAAGACATGCCTGTGACTGGGCAATTTACAAAAGAGGCTTAATTGGACTGACAGTTCCATGTGGCTGGGGAAGCCTCACAATCATGGTGGAAGGCATGGAGGAGCACGTCACATCTTACATGGATGGCAGCAAAGAGAGCAGAGCTTGTGCAGAGAAACTCCCCTTTTAATAACCATCAGATCTCATGAGACTTATTCACTATCGTGAGAACAGCATGGGAAAGACCTGCCCCCACGAATCAATTACCTCCCACCAGGTTTCTCCCACAACACGTAGGAATTCAAGATGAGATCTGGGTGGGGACATGGCCGAACCATATGAGACACAGTAGAGGAAAACTAGGACTGAGCTGGCATTTTTAAAAACTTCCTCCATCAGAGAATTTCAGGTTCACTTCTTAAGGGAAAGAGTGGCAGGTGGTAAAATAGAAGTCAAAAACATACAAAGTCATCATCAAAAAAGAGAGCCTCTAACTTGATTTGGGTTCCTTACTTCCCATAAGCAGCTTTTCAAAAAAGCAAAATGAGGCTATTTTAGGTATCTCCATATATCAACCTAATTCTTTACATAAACATGATCTAAATTGAAAAGTTCTTTTTCTTTTCTTTTTTGAGATAAAGTATTGCACTGTCACCCAGGCTGGAGTGCAGAGGCTTGATCTCAGCTCACTGCAATCTCTGCCTCCTGGGTTCAAGTGATTCTTGTGCCTCAGCCTCCTGAACAGCTGGAATTACAGGCATGTGCCACATGTGTGGCTAATTTTTGTATTTTTAGTAGAGATGGGGTTTCACTATGTTGGCCAGGCTGGTCTCGAACTCCTGACCTCAGGTGATCCGCCTGCCTCAGCCTCCCAAAGTGCTGGGATTTGTGAGCCACTACACCCGAAGTTCCTATCTATACTAATAAAGCTTCATGTTCCCTACCTCCCTACATAGAGAAGTTGATTAATATTGCTATTTTCAAATACCAGTGAATGCTACACTTTTTTGTGACATGTCTGTTGCCAGCTGCTGCCACCACCCTTATCAGACTGCCCAATTTGAAAAACTGTATTAACCAACCTGGACTTATTAATTCACATTTATTTTATTAGTCAAAGACCAAAAAAACTGCTGGTAAGAAATTCTGATGCACATAAGAACCAACTGGCTCAATAAATTCATATATTCCCAAACTAAAGGTAAGATATTTGAGAGTCTTAGCTTATATAGGTATATCAAGGGAAAAATAACAACTTCTTGTTGTTTTGAAATAGCAAAATTACAGAAATAAAGAACAGAGTGGCAGATGTCAGGGTTAAGAGGGTCTTGAAGTCATTATAAAAAGCAACACGAGGGGTCCTCGAGGTGATGGAAATATTCTTTACCTTGGCTTATCATTGATAATAATTGTTTGTGATATTATACTACTGTTTTGCAACATGCTCCTATTGGGTGAAACTGGATAAGTATATATGGAATCTCTCCGTACTATTTTTTAAAAATTGCCCGTGTGTCTACAATTATCTCAAAATAAAAACTTTAATTAAAAAAACTTGAAAGCAATGTAATTTACTAGCTTATCACTTGTGTTTCAATTGCAACCTTAAGTATTCTTTTTTTTTTTTTTTTGAGACAGAGTCGTGCTCTATCACCCAGGCTAGAGTGCAATGGCACGATCTTGGCTCACTGCAACCTCCACCTCCCGAGTTCAAGCAATTCTCCTGCCTCAGCCTCCTGAGTAGCTGGGATTACAGGCACATACCACCACACCCAGTTAATTTGTTGTATTTTTAGTAGAGACAGGGTTTCACCATGTTGGCCAAGCTGGTCTCGAACTCCTGACCTCAGGTGATTCACTAGCCTTGGCCTGAGATTACAGGCGTGAGCCACCACACCCAGCCAACCTTAAGTATTCTTAATGCAAATTTCCTGATTTAAAAATCAGTGTCCAATAAAATCTTTTATGTTTTTTTTATTTTTTATTCTTTGAGACGAAGTCTTGCTCTGTTGCCCAGGCTGGGGTGCAGTGGCTGGTTCTCAGCTCACTGCAAGCTCCGCCTCCCGGGTTTACGCCATTCTCCTGCCTCAGCCTCCCAAGTAGCTGGGACTACAGGCGCCCGCCACCTCGCCTGGCTAGTTTTTTGTATTTTTAGTAGAGACGGGGTTTCACCGTGTTAGCCAGATGGTCTCGATCTCCTGACCTCGTGATCCGCCCGACTCGGCCTCCCAAAGTGCTGGGATTACAGGCTTGAGCCACCGCGCCCGGCCAAAATCTCAACAATTAGCTATACTTATGGAAGTGATACGCAAATTGGCTAAAACAATATAAAGGTTATTTACTTTTGGTTTGTATTATTATTTGCAGTTGGTTTCTTTGCTATATTTGGTTTACACTGAGGTAAAGATTACAGGAATTTGCATTCCCCTGGAGCACATGAACTTTGCAACACGAGAATGTAACAGCAAGCACTGAGTCCCAGCAGAGAGGAACGGAGCAACAGCTGTTGGCCCTGGCAGCTGGGGCAGCTGCGTCAGAGTCACAGGGAGGGTAGGTGATGAACAGCAAAGATGCCAGCCCCACCCATGACTACTGAATTAACTTGAGCCTGCTGAGACCCAGGGAAGTCAATGTTCGACTAAATCTGGGAAATGCTGTAAAATATGAGCAAGGGCTGGATATTGATGAAAGGCATTCCATGCAATAACACACTTCACTATACTATTACCAAGTACCCATAAATCAACCTCATTTCCTGCTCGCATGTACTATAATTTCATTAGAAATATTTTTCTTAGCAATTCATTTTACTGGCCTATACGCAACTCTTAATAAACTTAAAACAAAACATTGTGCCTCAATAAAAATGTGAAGCTATTTAGAGGATGAAGGCTAAGAAAGGCACAAAATTAAGAAAGCTTTAAACAGCATGGGCCAGATGACTCTCGGTGTTAATTCACAACTAACTTGTTACTTCAGAATCGGCCTCTTTTCCCATCAGGAGTCTGTAATAAGATCTGCCAATTTCTGAGTCACCCCACAGTCAAATTTAGACTTAAAAAGCCCCATTTATATATCTAAAAACAAAGTTTTAAATGTTTTGCACCTGGCCAATTATCTGTAATAATAAGAGGTTTTTTTTTTTTTAATGACAAGAATTAGTATAAAAGAGAATTCCCTTCATGAATAAGTAAATTACTTCTTCTTGTATTCAGAATAAGAACTAAAAACCATTTTGCTTTCTTGAATAGATTTTCTGCCTGCATGTTTACACCTCCTGATAAAACTGTCAGACTTCAGTGGCCAAGCAGGATACACAACTACCAGCGGCCTGCTCCTCCTCCCCGCGAAGAGTCTGAAGTTTGGAACAAATACATCAAAATTATATTTCAAAATTAGCTAACTCTCTCTGAATTAAAATTATCATTTACTCCCACAACATTCTTCCAAAATTGGGCCCTTTTCAAGTTTTAAATTAGGATTAATTATGTACTTACAAAAACATATACATTCCAAACTTTTTACTATTATGGACTCAAATTTGTCCTTTTATTTATTTTTATTTTTTATTTTTTTTGAGACAGAGTCTTACTCTGTCTGTCGCCCAGGCTGGAGTGCAGTGGCGCGATCTCAGCTCACCGCAACCTCCACCTCCTGGGTTCATGGTATTCTTCTGCCTCAGCCCCCCGAGTAGCTGGGACCACAGGCGCCTGCCACCACGCCCGGCTAATTTTTTGTATTTTTAGTAGAGATGGGGTTTCACTGTGTCAGCCAGGACGGTCTCGATCTCCTGACCTCATGATCCGCCCACCTCGGCCTCCCAAAGTCCTGGGATTACAGGCGTGAGCCACTGCGCCCAGCCACATTTGCCCATTAATTAAGAATACTATTTAAGTAAACTAAGACCACCTTTCTTTGTTTTTAGGAACATTTTCTTTCATGGATTTTATAAAGAAAAAATAATACATAATAAGTTTATGTGACTTTCCTATCTTTTAAATATATACAGTAATTTCTACGTTTATATTACTGTTTCCTTCAGTTCCTTTAGGGAGATTCTTATTTTTCCATGCACAGAGTGCAGTGTTCAGGGCGGTATAATGCTAAACAATTTGATTTCTTCACATTGGATCTCTTCCCCGTGCTATTAGTCCGTTTCCTCATTAAATTCAAGGAGCATGTGTCATTTTAAGGAATTAATATTAAATCATTCGACATTTATCCCCTAGTGAATAACTTCTAAATGAACAATCATCATTAGACACTGGTTAATTTCTCTTGACCACCTTCTAATTTTCAGGTCAAATTTTTATTATCATAAACAATCATAATAATTTACATATTTACAGACATTTTCTTATAGGTTCATTAATAAAAAGGTGGTTTTGTTGCTACAAGGATTCATTCTGTTTAGAAAAATATCATTCATAAAGCTAAGAAAGGTTTCATCTGGTTTTTCCAAGTTTTCAGAGTATTAAATCAGCCTAAGTCTAAGTTTGCCAGCTAACAGAAAAAAGATTCAAATAAAGCTACACAATTTCTACTGGATATTTTTAAATTACTTATTGGACAATGTATGCTAATTAATCAATTTGGTTTACGAATTTTGCATATGAAGTACAGAAAAGAACATATAAAATGAACTTAACCCACCAAAGCTTAATAGAAACACTAATGTATCTGGCTAGACACAGGTTCCAGAAGACCCACCCGGCTTCTGCTGCTCACAAAGCCTCCTGCTCCCATGTCCTCAGGCCAGAGTGGAAGGGCTGAGGAGGGCAGCAGGGAAGCACTATGGCAGGGTGTGTGGCTGCAGGCACACCCTGGATGCCAGGCACAGGAGCCACCTGCGCAGTGGGTGGGAGGGAGAGGGCGTGGCAAACGAGGTACTTCTGGCAGCTCAGCAGGCAAAGCCCGAATCCACGTGGCATGGCAGGGGCCAGGCAGGAGCCAGAGGGGCAGCTGACGGAGTCTGTCCTGAGGCGCTAGGGACCCACAGGACTTCTATCCCAAAAGCAGCATCCTAAATGAGACAGTGACCCCACGAGGGGACTGGTGTGGAGCCAGGGAGCCTGGGTTGCCTGCTGGTGAGGACAGCAGGCCCAGAAACGGGCCACAGCACATCCCAGGGTCATCACTGCCACCAAGGCTTCACTCTACAGCCCTTCTTGAAGAACCTCCTTGGAGAACCACCTGCCCGCTCACAAGGCTCCTGGGTGACCCACGTGCACTACACCAGCAGTCCCTACCCTTTTTGGAACCAGGCAGGCTGGTTTTGTGAAGAAAAGCTTTCCACGGATTTGAGGTAGGGGGTGTTCGGAGATGGTTTCAGGATGAAACTGTTCCTCATCAGGCATTAGCTAGATTCTCGTAAGGATCACACAACCTAGATCCCTCGTATGTGCAGTTCACAATAGGATTCATGCTCCTTTGAGAATGTAATGCCCCAGCTCATCTGACAGGAGGTGGAGCTCAGGCAGTAATGCTCACTGGCCCACACTCACCCCTGCTGTGCGGCCAGATGCTAACAGACCATGGACAGGTACCAGTCCACAGCCTGGGAGTTGGGGGCCAACTGTTCTACAAAAAAGGCATGGGACATCCTGGCAAGTATCTGCAGACTTTAAAAATACAACCTGGAAAATACTGAGAACTACTTACTGAACTTTCACTTCAACTGTAGTTGATAATTCTCAAAGTGATAAAACTTAATATACAGAAAATACACTCTCATAATCATTGAAATAAATGCCTTTCTGGGTTTTTCTCATCAAACTCAATCCCCACCCTCCAAAAGTTATTCAAAGGCATTTAACTAATTAAAATTTATATTTTAAATAATTTTTACTTCTTTACTATGTCTTTACTATAGTTAAAAGTCTACAATAAGAAACACACCAGGGACCCTGGGAGCTGACTCACACATATAACAGGACAGTCACCGTGTTCCCAAATGCAATGCTAGGGTAGTCTGATGCACGTTATGCCCTTAAGGCTTTGCAAGACAACAGGAAGTATAAGGTCATATTTACAGTCATCATTTAAATATAAAAACATCTTAGCAGCAAATAAAAAGGTGGGAAAGACAAATGGATTCCGAGTTAGTGTACAGACTCCTGTACCTGGATTTGAAGCGTGTTCCTTGAATGGTAAATAAGTAAAAGTGCTCTCCCATCCAGCCTCCCCCCGCCCACTGCCTGCCCCAGACCTCAGGGGGCTTCACTAGGCCCTGAGATACAGTAACCAAGATCACAGGTAGGAAAGAAGGAGACATGGCTGGTCCACCATAATCATCATGCTTCCTGCATCTAGGAAAGCACACCCCAGTCATTTACATCTTAGGATGGTTACTTCTTTTGTTTATTTGTTTTTGTTTTTGAGATGGAGTCTCACTGTGTGGCCCAGGCTGGAGTGCAGAGGTGCGATTTCGGCTCACAGCAATCTCTACCTCCCAGGTTCAAGTGATTCTCTTGCCTCAGTCTCCCAAGTAGCTGACATCACAGGTGCCTGCCACCATGCCCAGCTAATTTTTGTATTTTTAGTAGAGATGGAGTTTCCCCATGTTGGCCAGGCTGGTCTCAAACGCCTAACCTCAAGCCCACCTCGGCTTGCCAAGGTGCTGGGATTACGGGTGTGAGCCACCACACCTAGCCAGTTGACTACTTTTGTTCCAACCACAATTTTAAAACATGATACGAATTGCTAATATTTAGAAGGTTAATTATGTGACAAGCAGGAGTTGATGGTGCATAAGAGCAGGTGAAGAGAGTGTGTTAAACTCCATAAGCAGTCATGCTCTCCACACAGCTCAGGAGGAATGCCTCTGAGTGAGATGCACACTCTGCTTCCCAGCACCACATGTGGCTATTAGGGGTTGCCTGACAGGTCCCTGGGGGCAGGAAGCAGGCAGGGCTGCTTGACTACAGGCAGGTCAGCCAGAGGGGAGCCCCTGTGTCCAGTGAGCAAGAATCCTGGCGTGCAGTGTGCCTGGGTCACCTCAGAAGAGGGTAGTGGCTGTGCAGGGGTCCTCAGTGAGAAGCCCTAGGCGAAGCCTATTTGCCAACGATATGTGAGTATCTCACAACCAAGGGAGACTGACTGAACACTGAAGCAATGCAGAGGAAATGCTGCTATTTCACTAATGAAAGGCACTAGAGCTTAGAGAGGTCATTTCTTCAGCAAGTGGCTGTGATAGCATTAGGACCAATCCTGCTCTAGATGCTAAAATCTGTTTTTCTTATATGGTGAGCCTAAAAAGCAGAGACAGAACAATCAAGGAATGTGTTTTGGTGAAAACAACCTCAGTTTTTGTTTTGAGAGAGAGGAGGTCTCACTCTGTCGTCCAGGCTGGAGTGCAGTGGTGCAATCACGGCTCACTGCAGCATCGACCTCCCAGGCTCACCCAATCCTCCCACCCCAGCCTCCGGAGTACCTAGTACTACGGGTGTGCACTGCCGCGCCTGGCCCAATTTTTCATTTTTTGTAGAGACAGAGTTTTGCCATGTTGCCACGACTGGTCTCAAACTCCTGGGCTCAAGGAATCCTCCCAAAGTGCTGGGATTACAGGCACGAGCCACCTGTGTCCAGCCTCAGCTTTCTAATTCTGCTGCGTATTTTGCTTCTATTACAGCCAGGAACAGACACATAGAAATCACAATTTACATCAACTAAGAATAGATTTTTTACAGTCAACTATGAAAATTCTGACAGAGTCTTGTTATAATTAGTCTTCAACTATCAAAATGCTGGCATAGCTTTGTTACAATTCATCTTCATTATAACGAATCATAATGTATCATTATGATTTTCCTAATTCAACTCTGAAAGGTTTTTCAGCACCTTAGCTCAAGGAATCATGTAAAAATGTACACCCCTTTGGCACAGCACTTCTACTGGTAGGAATTCATGTAAGAATCTCAGTGACTGAGGGCATGAAAATTTCCATGCTACTTATTGAAACCATGAATACAACATAATGCCCTTCAATAAACTTCATCTACATGATATGTACACAAACTTATTTCTGCAGAAATTTATAAATATGTACCTTATACATTCATATAAAGGTGTAGAAGGATATATACAATAAAACGTTAACTGTGGTTCCATTTGGTGGTGGAATTAAAGCTTTGGGTTTTATGTTTTACCTTATTTTTTTACATTCTTCCATATTATCTGAATTTTCTTTTTTCCCCTTTTTACATTTACTGTATTACTTTTTTAATCAGAAAAAAAGCTACTTCGATTTTGAAAAAAAAAAAAATGCTCAGAATAGATATTTAGGAAGGAGTCAATGAATACTGTTTTCAAAGACCACTTTTTGAAAGGACCTTTGTATCCCTCTCTGAGGAGCACTTGCCTGAGAGGTGATGTTGAGTGTGACAGTGTCCAGGCCTCCAGACAGCATACCCTGAGTATCGGCCAGCGTCAGCGTGACACTAGCGTCACCTCCCACACCCGACGAGGACATGACCAGGTTCTGAGTCGAGATGGCCGATGGAGACATCGGTGTTGTTGAAGGAAGGCTTCCGCTTGTAGTGTTAAGTTCTACAAAAGAGGCGAAGTAAGTAGGTCAATGGGAAGGCCAGACAAATCCAGGTGTAAGGGCACAGGGAGAGTGATGCTCCCACCTGCAGGAAGCAGCATTCATGCTGCCCGAGGTCTCCAAGCTACATCAAAGAAATCACAGGGTCTTCAATTCTAATTTTAGGATAAGGCTTTTCTTAGTTTTTAAACATCTTTACGCATGAATATACTGTGGTTCTTAATTATAATACACACAGAGAAAAACCAGTAAACAAAGAGTGAAAATGTGACCCCACAGTTGCAGTCACAGCTACTACTGTAGAATGAAAACTCAGACAACAATTTCCAGGGCACTGTCCCCATTCACAACTAAAGAGACAGGTGAAGAAAGGAAGCAAGTATGATCCACTGACGAATAACTAGTTCCAAAGCTTGCAGGATAAATTTGACCATCTCTGCTCATTTTCTCACTTTCATCACCCTTACTGACTCTTATTCTAAAAGACAGGAGGTCAAAATAAACCTCATGAAATCCTTTAAATATTCATTTATCCTACATGACATCTTAATTTTCTTCGGAAAAGACAACAAAACTGAAATATCCCCCCTTGTAGCCGATGCTAAGAGAAAAGAAGGTAGTTGGCAAAGAAAGGTCTTTCCTTTTACAAAACAGACACTCATGCACCTTGCTGACAGATGAGACGGGGTCAGTATGGGATTATCAAAGTCCTGTAGTGGGCGCCAGTGAACACAACGTTGAAAGGATAAACACGCAGGCACACACAGGCACACTCACTTTATCTGACAGTCGAGCCATCCATTCATCTAAAATGTGTATTCCTCATCCACTTGTGCCTGCCACTGTGCCAGGCGCTAAGGATGCCGGATGACAACCAAAGGAGAAAAAGCTATTTCCTAACCAGGTTTAAAACAAAACAAACACGCTCCTGTCAGTACTTTGCTGTGACTTGGGTCACATCAGTCCAGCGCTCTCCTAGGAGTCAGGGGCCAACAGGAAAACTAGGTTACTTACTTGTCGCTGGAGTTCTCCAAATACAATGCCTCCACAGATCCACACTCCTGGGGTCCCACACTGTGCTGCACAGACCTGGAACCTTCAAAAGCAGTAGAACCATTAGCAGGCTGGGAGGCTCGAGCGCTGAAGCAGCCGCCGGGGCTCCACAGATAGCTAGGTCAGACCCTCCCGCCTGCTCCAGTGTCCGCACCGAGTGCTGGCGGGAGCCCGAGGAGTGTGGCCTTGTGGAGGATGTCTGCATGCGCTAAGCGTTCCAGTGACCAGTACAGCAGCCGACCTAATAGCTGTCCTCCTAAAATTCCCTCCACACACCCTTACTGCACACTAACCTGTGGGTATGTTTTTAACATCAGTGGTCAAAACTGTGGAGGGGCTGGGGCGGTGGGGGGCAGGTGGCAGCTGCCAATGAGCTTGCAGAGGGAGGACGGGGAAGAGGTACGTGCCTGTGAATCTCGCCCAGGATCACACTTAGAGCCAAGGCGAAGCCAGCCCACAGCAGAAATGCAAACCTCACCCCAACTGCTGAAATAAAGGAATCAAAGATCTTCTCCCCACTCCCACCAGTCAACTAATCCTGACTTTCTAGTGATTATTAAGGTATCAGAGATTCTGGGACTGTGAAGCATGAAAAACGTAAAAAGATACAGAAGCCTTGTGTTTGATTAAAGTGAAACCTGACACAAAGTTCAATGAAACAATAAACAACTTCAGACAGTGCCAACGTTCATATTTCAACTCAAACAGTGAACCTTTAATAACGTCCTAATTCAACGGATTTTCCACAAAGAGGGTGATACCAGTTCCAGTACAACTGTCCTCAATATGATTGAAAAGAACACATGACTAGAGCAGAAAAAAGTTGAAATTTTCTTAAGCATGCAGTTAAATTACAAGCTACAAGTAGCTCTTAACTATCTACTTGTTAAAAGCTAAAATTTTATATTCAAATTAAATACTCAGCGTGAAAATGAAGATCCCACACTGAAGTAAAGATTATAGACTCTTACTTTTATTCTTCACTTATTTTTCTGAAACCACTGTTCCTCCAGCATGTATAGAGCAATACAAGTCTGACTTTATGATTCTGACTCAAAAATAAGTTAAAAAGATTAATAAATGATACACTCATCAAACCCAACATTGTCTTAAATCTCTTGGGATATTGCCTCATAGCTTCTAAGAAAACAAAATTTTATAAGATTCTAAAAATAGTTTAAAAGATATGATATCAGTTTTTTCTTGCAATTAACTGAAAAGTGGGAAGAGAGAAGGTGGGGGCGACAGAACAAGAGAGAAGCATTCGGGTAGCCCCTCATTCCCAAGCATCCAGGTCACTCACAGGGGCAACTTACGAGGATAAGAATGTCCTCTTCAGTTTTAATACACACTGGCAAAGAGAAAATGTTAAGTTGTTGAACTATTTAAAAATAAAATAAATGATTATACTTAAATCTAGAAGAAACTAAGGCTAGAATAACCTTACAAATAAATAGAAAACAAATACTGGTCTTTGCTTTCACTGAAAGCAGAACTCAATTTATTCATCAAAATTATCTTAAATTTAAAAGTGGGCAAAAGTAAGAACAAAAAGATAATACTCATTTGAGATGAATTCCTTAAAAAGTTGTGCTAAATTTCTCAAGCCTCTATCAAGACTACGATCTGCTTCTGAGACAGTACTTACATTCTACAGGAACATGTTTTAAGAAAAACTCTTTGTGTCAGATTTGGGAATGGATGTTGCTGGGATGAAACTCTGAAATAGTCTTCAACTCCTGCATCACAAATCGGAACAAAAGCATGTGCTTTTATCCTGCATGTGAAATTGTGAGTAATTGTCTCACTTGGATTTATTCACAAATCCATAAGTGCTGATACACTTCTTTCAATGCCTTCGATGAAGATGGAACAGCCAGAGTTAACCTAGAAGCTGATGAGTCTTAGCCAAACCTTGCTTGCATAGAGAATCAAAAAATAATAATAGCCACATACATATTCACTATGCTCAACATAAGTTTGGTATGGGCATTAGAGGTTTTTATTTGAGTGTTTACTTTAGAAGAGCCATGTTTAATTTTAAAATAATGTCATTTTAATTTCAGTTATTAGTGGTGTGGCCTCAAGCTAGATCTGAAACTATGACTCTAGATAAATATTGCTCACTAAGAGGCAATCTCCTAACTACTATTACAGAGGTGAGATCCACTACATAATTACAACTAGGACCAATGGCATGTGTAAGCCACTCTAAAAACATCTGCTTAATATCAAGGATTGAGTGGGTCAATATATGAAGAATTGCTTCCTATATCCAGGATTATTCACAGATGCTAAAGGTATTCAAGAACATAAGACTACTTACTTGATCACATAAAACTAACCCTGTATTTAAGAATAGCCGATATTACATTAGTACACAAATATTCTTTAATTACGCATTCATCTTTCATTTTATAATGTCACCCAATCCCTCGAAAAGCTTTTTTATTTATTTTTTATTTTTTAATTTAGCAAGTGGGATATAAGCTAAAGTAGCCTGAGAGAGAACGTGAGAGAGAAAGAGATTGATTTTCTCAGCTGGCTCTTTTTTTTTCTTCTTGAGACGGAGTTTTGCTCTTGTCGCCCAGGCTGGAGTGGAGCAATCTCGGCTCACTGCAACCTCCACCTCCCAGGTTCAGGCAATTCTCCTGCCTCAGCCTCCTGAGTAGCTGGGATTACAGGCACCCACCACCACGCCCAGCTGATTTGTTATATTTTTAGTGGAGACGGGGTTTCACCATGATAGCCATGCTGGTCTCAAACTCCTGACCTCAGGTGATCCGCCCACCTCGGCTTCCCAAAGTGCTGGGATTATAGGCTTGAGCCACCATGCCCAGCCTCAGCTGGCTCTTTAAAAAAAAGGTCTAAAAGAATAATAATTTTAAAAATGCAAATCAGCAAAGTGGGTATGTTGCTGTCTGTACAGAAATGTTGGCTGCATAACATGTGGGAGCCTTGCACCCACTGACTGAGGACAGCTCGCCTGCCCTGAGAGGACCCTCACCTGCGTGTGAGATGCTGGTGTGACACTTTCAACACGTGTCTGTGGAGGTGAATTTAAGGTACAGCACTTACTACGGAACTAGCCAGATCGCAGGAGTTTAAAGAAATGCAGGCAGCCAGTGCAGAGCCCTGGAGTGCATGCGCCCTCATTCCATCCAACTTCTCCCTTTGGTCAGAACATCCCCAATTCTGAATCAAGCAATCTGCTGCACCTGCAAACATCCAGGATCACCAAGAGGCACAAGCCACTCCACTCAAACCAAAACCTCTACAACCTGACTTGTCTCTCCATCAATGTGCCAGGGGCTCACTAAGGATGTTGAGCAGAGTTTCCAAGAAGACATGAGGCTGCACCGCTGACAGCCAGTTTCCAGCTAGCAGGGCGTGAATCCAGACATCTCACCCAGAGCCCGGCACCATGAGCGACCACCGCTGGCTTCGGCCCACACACAAGCAGCACGTCTTCATATTGCAACATGAACCAGGCAGTGGGGGAAAGATGATGAACTCACAGCCTAGGATTAGAATTCTAGAGATGAGAAGAACACACTGCCTGATCCTTTAAAATCCACAAACTATGAGGTTTAGAAAACGTTAGGAGAAGAACATTTGCTATGTAACTTCAACAATACATCATATATTTTGGATCTTCCACGCATTAAAATATTCACGCCTCCTTGCTTCAGCTAAAGGCCACCACAGATCATGCAAAGTCGAGCAGCTGGCATGGGGAGAAAAGCTGCCCCACTCCAAGCCCCTCTCTCAGCTCGGCCAGGACGTCCTCAAAGAAGTCGCAGGGCCACCCCCTGTAACATGTGCTCTCTGTACCATCATCTCTCCTTTATATATGGTTACAGCTGTAATTTTACAGTCACTTGTGGATTCTTCAAAAATGTCTGCACTCTACTTGTTTCTAAGATCCAGAACGCAGGACCAACTCTGACCTGTCCAGAGTTATATTCCCAGATTTGGCGCAATTCTTACCACACAGCAGACACTATAATCTTTTATGGAATAAATGAACTACTGGACAAGAGGTCGTTTCAATTAAGAATTAAGCATGAAAAAAGGACTAGCTTTTGGGTGCAAACATATCTGAAGATTAGTTTTTTTTCCTCACAAAGTGATATACATAGTTGAAAAATAACAAGGCTAGGAAGTGAATGCAATCTCTATGAGGTGAAAAGAACGAGATAGGTATGTTATCCTAAACTGTTAATGGTTACTTACAAAACTGTCATTTATCTCATGTGAGCTCATTTATTACATTGGTGTAAAAGTAATTGCAGTTTTTGTCGATACTAATATGTTTATTTTCCATAAAATTATATGCTTTAAAATCTTAGAAAGCTGCCTCCTTTCCATTTTTCTATTCTATTTTCAGCTGGTGTCAGGAAATTCTCACTGGAGGGCAAAAGTAATGAGCTGAGTAAGAGACTTCCAATGCTGGGTTAGAAAGGAACAGCTTTGTTCATGGAGTCATTAACATGATAACTTGTATAAATATATGATGCTTTGTACAGTTGAATAAAATTATTTACTTTCATGACTTAAAAAGTAACATTATCGATTGGTTGATAACATTAGAGAGAATTTTGTATCCTAGAATTAGACATAAGCCACTAATCCTTACAGAATGGTACTCCATGTGACAAAGAATGATGCTGACATAGCTGTCGTGCTACAGGACAGTTTACCTCCTCAGTTACTGTGGGCTGAGCTCTTCAGCTACGACCTCTTATAATGTCTCTCTTGGCTAACTCTTGTGCGGCGTACCTGAAGAGTTCAATGTTGTACTCTGTGAGAGAAGCTGGTCATTGCTTATTGTTAGGGCAGCACCTGTAGATTGGTTATTGATTTCAGGTGCTAACAATCTTATGCTCCCGTTTATTAATAGTTCACTATTTCCTTTAGAATTGTGTTGAATAAGTTCTTGACCTAAATGGAAATTACTATTGTGATACCTGAAAACAACATTCTCAGATGTGTATTGGCAAGTGTGTTAAACATACAATTGTATCCTCAAAGCTTTCATTTTCATTTCAGTAAAATTTATGGAAAAACGAAAATGAAACCACAAAAATGCGTTTCCCTAAATGACAGTATTTGTTCACACTTTTTAAGCTGTGAAGTATTTTAAAAATACTTCTTATGAGTTCTACTTTAACTCAGTATTTAGGCCCTAAAAATCACACACTTTGTTGAATAAAACTGTCATTGAATTGAAAACATTTCCAAATATAGTGCACTGCCCAGGTATAGCAAAAACACGTTAAAAGGATCTGAGGGGCATCACCAGGGAATAACAGAATCTCCCCTCCCTGCCCTCCACTGGGCAGGCTTGCCAAGCCCATGATGCTGCAGTTTCCGGTGTGCTGTGTTCCTATCCTGTGTATTCTGAAAGCTCTCAAGTACACACTAACATGCCTGCAATACATTCCTACTAAAACACATTTGCTTGATTCAAAACCCACTAATGCTAGCTTCATCGGCTACTGTAATGATATAATGAAATTATATAGTATGGCAACTAGAAATGAATATGAGAATAAAACCTGTTGGAATTCCAATGGAAACCCAATTGAATGCCTTGGAAAGACCTGGTAAAGAGAAGACACTTTATAAACATTCTGCTGTCAAAATAGGCGTAGGCAAGACAACTACACAAAATCAGAGAGAAAAAGATTCAAAAGACAAAAGTATACTGCACTATGATTGCTTTATAGTGACCTACATTCTCATGCCATGCTGAAGAAATAGAAACAGGAAATGAAACTGCATGATGAACATGAGTACAGGCAAAAATTTTAAAAAGTAGAAAATGTATTATCACCTGAGCAGCCCCATATTCAAAAGATCCAGGGATGAACCTCCGAAGTACGCAGGTGTCGCTTGTTTGGTTCCCAAATTTTATATACCTTTTTATTAATAACTGGGCTTTTGAAAACATCAGGTACAAGGACTTTCATTGTATCTGGACAGGGTAATTCCGGGAGGCAAAGGACTGTCTTTGACTTTTACTCAACGTATAACCTTCTTCTGAATGCTAGGACTCATGAACTGCCTAAAGTCTGCAAAACTTAGCTGAAGTGATACGTGCATTCTCTAGTACTTGTATGCATTTATACTCCTATGTGTTAATGGAAAAAAGAACATACTACGAAATCTTTGAACATTTCTATGGAATATCTAGATGCTTTTAACAGGTTACCATAAATTAAATGCTTTTTGCAGCCCTTTCAAAATGGGATAAGGAATTGTATAGTCAATTCTCATTATCCATCATAATAAGTCAGAAAAAAACAATCTTAAGCCCAAAGTTGAAACGAAACTTATTTCATTAATTCATTTAAGGTTTTCTCCTAGAATAGCTGAAGCCAAATTCTTAAAAAAATAGTTATATTCATCTACACTTTCAAATATACTAACAAAATAACCAAATGGCCAATAATAAAACACAGGAAGAACAGAGGCACAATCCACAAACTGAAGAATACATTTTCTTAACTCTGAACAAGAACCATGCACTATGTGGTTTTGATAGGACCTGGCACAATGCTTTTTATATTAAGTGTACTCGAGAAAATTAACTGGATCAACCAAACAGCTTTCCTTCAGATATAAATGTAATTTTAAAAGGAAGAAGGTTACTGAATTATATAAAATTCAACGTTAATTTTCGCTTTCCAACAGCATCTAAAAACCACTGCATTTCATTCAAAAGCAAAGCTGTACCTAAAAATAGTTCCTCAAATTTCTCACTAATATATGAAAAGAAATAAAGACATCTTCCTGAAAAAGAAAGCTTCTGGTTTTCTTATGAATACCTTTTCTTTCAGTTCTGAAATTAATTTCTGCAGAAATATCTCTGAAACAGCAGAAATCCTGCCCTTCATGCTTGAGTCCATCTAGAATGCTGTCTTTCTCCACAGCTGTGTTTCAGGGAAGTGGGGCTGCTTCCCTCTGTCACCTCAGATCTCCACGGAGGGTGTTTTGATTCCTAGCAAAATGTCTTTGTTAACGTCATCATCAGGTTACGAGTCTTAAATAAATTAATATTGAATGAGTTAATATCTGTGGAAGTTACTAAAATAATATCTAGCACTTAGTAAGGGCTATAAAAGTTGTTGAATTAACAAATGACTCTTAGTTAATACAGAGAGTTTATAGTTCAGAGTCATGTGAGCGAAGCACACCAGGAAAATATGTTCAGTGCTCACTGAGATCCAAACACGCTATGGGAATTAATGATACATAAGGACGAAGGAAGGCACACAAGGAGAAAAGTCAGAATATGAGCAGCATAGCCCTGAAACAGGGAATGAGTCAGCCTGGTGACTGGCGGAAAGAATTAGATTGCCAATTTTAGGTGGGCTTTACTGCCAAAGGGTATTTCCTACCCGTTTATCTATTTTTCAATGTTCTCCCATGTTTCAATTTTTCTATATAATCCTAGTAGAATTCTGAAGACATACGGTAAAGAGAGTGCCATGGGGATCTACAACGCCGTAATGTAAAGTTTATACCAGTTTCATGAAGCATGAGTGGGAACCACAAAGCTATGCTTTCTGCTCTTTGCCAAACAAAAATAACTTATTCTCTAAAAATGAGTCAATAAATGAATGAATTAAATAACTGACTGTACTCAAACTGGAAATGACATGAGAAACTATAATTTTTCATTTCTGGTACCAGATCTGAATTAGAACACATTATTTTCACTAAACTTCAACTTCTCGCATCAATTACAAATACGTATTGAGCACAGGCTTTATGCACAGCAGAGTATTGTAGGAAAAAAGATAGTAAGATATACAGTACTTAAATTTCAGGGTGAAAAGATGTTTAAAATAATAACTCACTAACCGGAGATAGTCAGGGTAATTTCCTGTGGAGACTCCGAGGAAGATGTGGCAGTGGGCCCAGCGGCCTGTGCTAGGACCTGGCTCAGGCTGGAGTTGTTGATGGTCAAGGTGATCTCGTGGGGACCGCCGGAGGGGGACACCAGATCTTGCGAAGTCATCACTTGAGTGAGGTCTTGGGTCCCTGATTGTCATTACAAAGCAAAACAAAGTTGAGCTTCAAAAACATCAATTTCCCCTGTTTTTATATTAAAAATATTTTAGTTAAACTGTTATTAAATATTTCAATAAGAGAAAGATATAAAACAAAGCATCAGTCATCTCTAATTCCTTCATCTAAAAAGAAAGCCTTGCGATGAAATGAAGCCAGGATTAAATGAAGGTAGTAGTAATTAAGAGCATATACTAAACACATGTCATTAATTATAAGAAAAGCTTATTTTATTCTCAGGACATTTGATTTATTCTCTTCTACAAAGAGAAGAAAATGACATCATAACATCCTAAAATCAAATATGTGCTCGCAAGCAAGAAACTGAAACTCCAGCTGTCAAAATAAGCAAAAGTGAGTGGCTCTTACCACTGCTATTAGTGGTCAGCACTGAATCCTGCTCAGACAGTGGGCCTATGGTCAGGTTTGCAGAGGTCACTGTGGGCTGTAAGGACAGGCCTGAGATGGGCTGGATGACAACACTGGCAGGGACTGTGCTGTCCGACGTCTGGAGAGAGCCATTCTGTGAGGCCAGGCCAGGCTCCCCTGTGAGCTGCTGAGCCAACAGGTTGCCCTGCTGTAGCGTCTGCTGCAGAATGCTCGGATCAATCTGAAAAGCAGCACAGGTACTTGTAATGAAAACTTCATGCTTCTGTGTGATGCCAAGAGAATTACAGCACAGGAGACCATGGAAAATGTCATACCTGCAACGTAATGTTATTAATGCTGGCAGCATCGATTCCAGAAATCTGTACATTTGGTCCAACCAAGTTAGCGGCCAACTGTAACTGGATGCCTTCTAGGGTAGCCAGGCTCCCATCTGTCAGAGACACAGTCAGGTCACCCCCAGCTGGCCAGAGAAAGAGAAAGGGAAAATGAACGAATATTGTGAATGCTTCTTAAAACTAAAGTAATTCATTTTTTACAAGGGATTTTTAAATACATAAGTTGTACACATTATGTTGTGGAATACCAACACCTACTTTATATCATATACACACATATGCTGTCTAATCACGCTTTATACCATATACACACATACACTGTCTAATCACCCTTTATACCATATAAACACACACTGTCTAATCACTCTTTATACCATATACACACATACTGCCTAATTACCCTTTATACCATATACACACATACTGCCTAATTACCCTTTATACCATACACACACACACTGCCTAATTACCCTTTATACCATACACACAATCTAATCACCCTTTATACCATAGACACATACACTGTCTACCCTTTATATCATACACACATACTATCTAATCACCCTTTACACCATATACACACATACACTAATCACTCTTCATACCATATACACACATACACTGCCTAATCACCCTTTATACCATATACACACACACTGTCTAATCACCCTTTACACCATACACACACAGTCTAATCACCCTTTATACCATATACACACA
>NC_045451.1:2900837-2979303 GCF_002776525.5 Piliocolobus tephrosceles
ATACCATATACACACACACTGTCTAATCACCCCAGAAACCTACTTTATACCGTATACACACATACACTGTCTAATCATTCCAGAAACCTACTTTACACCATATACACATACACTGTGTAATCTCCCCAGAAACCTACTTTATACCATATACACATACACTGTATAATCATCCCAGAGCAACCCTGTGAAATAGATACACTTTATACCATTCACAGACACTGTCTAATCACCCCAGAAACCTACTTTTTACCATATACACATACACCGTCTAATCACCCCAGAACAACTCTATGAAATAGATACTCATATTACCCACTTTAAATATATCAGAAAAGTAGCTGAAAAAGATTCTACTGATTAGCCGAAGGTTCAAAACAACCACTACTACTGAGTGGTGATCAGGCTGCAATGGTGCCATGAGTCACAGAAACAGAAAGAAGGGCACACAGGACATCTGACTGCCACGTACAACTGCTGCATTTACTGGCAGGTACACAAGTCAACACAGCTAGCTAAAACGTCACACTTCTCAAGCACTATGTGACCCAAGAACAAATGGAAAACTGCACTGTATCAAAATCAATGCTAATGAGTATTTAGAAATTACACTTGTCCCTCCTAAATTTATGAGAATGCCAACTGAGTAAAAACAAGTTTATACCCACTAAAAACAAAAGCTAAACAAAGTGCTTAGTGTAAAAAAGCAGCCATCATGGAAGACAGAATGGGAAATGGAAACTGGCGATGTCTGCAAGATGGAATTCCCATTTTTCCGAATGCCTTATAAGGAAAAGGCTCAAAGAAGGGAAACATGGTGCTACGGTAAACAACGTCTCTTCTACTGTGGGAACAGACAGAAGCAGTGCAGAAGAGCTGAATCACTGTGCTGTTCCCATTCCCCCGGCTCACTGTTTACCTGACACGGAGGCAGGGAGAATAGCTTGGCCCACCAGTCCTGGTTGCAGCAGATTCTGATCAAGCTGTCCTGTTACAACAGAGTTGTTCATGATAAACACATTAGAGTCAGTAGAGGAGGAGTTGAGGAGGTTTACGGGCTGCAATTCTTCCGACGAGCTTCGAGTCACAGGCTTTCTGGCCTTCTTTGGGTCTGGTTTATAATGAAACTGCATGTGTGTCTTCCTTCTACCCGAGGTACGGAAACGCAGCTCGCAGTGCGGGCATTTGAAGGGTTTGGCTCCCGTGTGCAGACGCATGTGGACCTTCAGACTTCCCTTCGTGGAGAAGGCGTTGCTGCAGACGTGACAGCTGAAGAGCTTCTGACCTGAGAAAAGCCCAGCCAAGAATCAGCAGAGGCAATGGCAGCCGAGACACTCACACCCACCCCACTCAGCTGTCAGTCTGGAGGTAAATATGTTGAATCAGTGGATGGAAGTGCTTTAATGAGCATCCCTTTCACCTATAAGATGTTATGGATGTCACAGGCAATTGTTGCAGGAATTTAACAGTATATTATTTACAACTTGAATTCAGCATTTTCACAACCCTTTGAGCTTTATAGTGTTTCTAAACCACTGTGTTATTCTGAACCTTGATTGGAATATTTGATTTATATTTATCAGAAGCTAATGGGTGGTATGACTTAACAGCCCAGCTCTGAATTACTGTCACTTTTCTTTAATTTTACAAATGGTACTTTAACATCTCAGCATCTCTCTATCTTCTCTTCTGCCAAACAGGAGCAACCAAAATGCCAGCACAGGTAGGCATCCCATTGGGAGAATGTTAAAGGAAAGTTCTATTCTAGGGTCAAAGAGCTGTGTGCCTAGTATCATGTATCTAGTTCCTGAGGCTCTGTTCATGATTACTGGGTATATCTAAGGCCACGAAGGCTCAGAGCACCACGAGCATAGGCTCCACCCTCCAAGAGCCTCTGGGAGCTGAAAAATTCCCTGGCTGGCTTTTCCCCTTTACTGGTCCAGGAACAAATGCTAATTTTTACAGCATGGCGCACACTAGGATCCACAAAGGGACTAGAGCAATCTACTATCCCAATGCCACCCTGGGTTCCTCAGAAATCACACATCTACTTCAGAATGGAGAAAGAGGCACTAAAAGGTATTTATCCAGAGACTTCCATTTCTAGTCCTTATCCACGTAGCCTACGCTCAACTCCAAAACCAAGGAAATGATGAAGCAGCGTGCACCAAGTCATCGTGGATATCACTGGGCACCTGCTGCATGACAGGCCACGCCCTAGGCCTGGGGGCACAAAGGTAAGTGATGCCGGGCCCTCCATATCCGCAAAAAGTTCATTGCATTACACAAGAGAGACAAATACAGGGAGCCTAAAGAAACTACAGAAAAACTGCACACAGGACAGTCACATAAACAAGCTCAGGGATCTGTTTATCTAGCTCCAAACATTAACCCATCAGAAAAGAATCACAGGGTCAGGTAAATGCGTGAAAGTCCATTTGTTCTTGTTGGTTGAATTCTGCTTATAACCAACAATGAAGAATATAAATTGGTCTGATAATCATAATTCTATGAATCATTATAACAACAGCTCTGCATTCACTGTGCATTTACCACAGGCCAATCCACTCCTGAACATTTACCTAAGGCCAAACACTTTTCCCAGCTATTTAAATGTCTTAATACTTAAAGCTATTTAAATGTCTGAACTCCCAAAGACGGAGGTACAACTATAAGCCCCATCTTCTGCAGGAGAAACCTGTGGCTGAGAGGAGAACCTTGTCTAGGACCACAGAGCTCATAGGAGGACTACAGGATTCCCAAGCGGGCAGAGGCAGAGCCGGCCTCACCATCGCTAGGATGCACTATGCAGAACTCCAGAAGCAAAGGCGCAGACAAGATGAAGATGAGAAAAAGGCCAGGAAAACTGGACATTCACTTCTCCCTTTGCAAGATTTTCCCCCCACATAAAAATAATTATGAAATAACTGCCATCAGATTTCCTAAGTGCCAGTTTTTACAAAACCTCAACATACTAAATCTCTTTGGCTTAAATGAGACTAAGAGGTAATCTTTTTAACAAAGTTATTTAGGCATGAGTAAGAGTACGTGACAATTTTTAAGAAAAATGCAACTTTTGAGAACGAATCCTTTTTTTTCTTAGTGTCATTTGGACAGTTTTCCCTGTGTCACGAATAAAAAAATCTTTCATATTCACTTTCTTCATGGTGCTTCATTTTTAAGCTTTCTATAATTTGGAAAGTATTATGTATGCAAAATACATAGGAACAAAACATACGAAATGCTACCTAAGACCTCTACCAATGACACAGGAATGTGTTCCTTACCTGTGTGAGTCTTCACATGGCAATCGAGAGTGGATTTCACAGTAAAACTCTTTCCACATTCATCACATTTGTATGGCTTTTCTCCAGTATGGATTCGAACATGCCTATCCAAAAAGCGTTAATTATAGACGTATTGACAAACAACTTCATGATTTGAAATTTATAACTATATAAATTAAAATTAGGTGTTACTACGTTTTGATTAAGTTTGGCCAAGAAAAACTTTAAGCTTCACTCCAAACAAAAAAATACCATAAATAAATCCAAATAACAACAAAAATATTTGCAAGACAAATAATAATAGAGATAATTTCCGTAGGGAGGGGAGCAGTGGCTCACACCTGTAATCCCGACACTGTGGGAGGTTGAGGCGGGCAGATCATCTGAGGTAGGGAGATCGAGACCAGTCTGGCCAACATGGTAAAATCCCGTCTCTACTGAAAATACAAAAATTAGTGGGCCATGGTGGCAGGCGCCTGTAATCCCAGCTACTCAGGAGGCTAAGACAGGAGAATCGCTTGAACCCAAGGGGCAGAGGTTATAGTGAGCCCTGATCACGCCACTGCACTTCAGCCTGGGCGACAAAGTGAGACTGTCTCAAAAAAAGAAAAAAAGAAAGAAAACAATTTCCTTAAAAAACCCAAGAACTCTGACAAATCAGCAGGAAATCCCAAACAATATCAGAGTAGAAAAATGGGCAATGCACAGAGAGCTTACACAAGAAATACAAACAGTCGAAAAACATATGCAAAGCTGTTCAACCACACTTAGAACCAAAGAAGAGCAGATGAAAATGACATCCTGTTGGCTGGAGCTGTAAAACAGGCACTCAGAGTCTCTGAAAGACAGAGGCACAAGGCCCTCTGGTGGCCTTTGCCAGACTCTACCCTCACTGAGCCATCAGAGGCATACAGGCTCACAGAAGACAATCATGGCAGCGCCCTGCCAGTCATCACACATAGAAATTCAGTGTTTGTCAGGAGGGGTCTGGTAAAATTAATTTGGTATGCCCATGCGACAGAACCCTGCATTGCCATTAAAAAGAATGAAATAGGTTTATAGATACTGACAAAGAAAAATATCTATGATTCATTGATATGGAAAAATTTAAAAACCAGAATCGTACAACTTAACATTGGTATATGTCCAGACATTTCTGAAAAAAAAAAAATACTTAAAAAACTGTTAACAGTGGTTATCTCCGGAGAATAGGACACCCTTCAGTACCGTTTTTTGTTTATCATCACATTTACTCACTCAGAGTCTGAACCTTGAACTTTTTTAAAACGAAGGCTAGGACAAGAAGAAGAAAACGCAGCTCTAAGAATGTCCCGCTCTCGGAGTTAGCAATGAGCCGAGATCACACCACTGAACTCCAGCCTGGGCGACAGAGCGAGACTCTGTCTCAAAAAAAAAAAAAAGAACATCCCACTCTTCTGGTCTTTAGCTACAGTCGATGGAGACACATTTAGCACTTCATGTCACCTTGGTGGCATCTTGTCTCTGCTAATTGGCTGGCACGCCCCACCCACAGGCAGGTCACAAAGTGCTGTCTCGACACCTCCACATGACAGCCTTGCCAGGCCTGACTTTCTCATCTATGACTCCACCACTAACCCCTATTGGAAAACTATCTATCGGTTAGTTCACGAGTTCCTCTAGTCCACATACAACTACTGGCCAGACTGGACTCCTTCTTATAAACATCCCGGGTTTTCCATCAGAACCCCTTAGCTCCTCCTCTCCTTAGTTTAACTTTCTATGTCTTATTCCCAACCTCAGATCACACCATCAACTTAGATCCTACCCTGGAACTTTACTACATGGCTCAATGAGAGCTTGCTATTCAAGGGTCCTGTGGCTGCACCACCCAGTGGGACCTGGGCTCTCTTTCTTCTCCAGTCACCTCTCTTGTTGTCACTCTCTAGCTGAACATACCCCGCCGTCCTGCTGTGGTCAAAACACAAAGGCCAGCAGTCAAGGTGTGTGCTCACTAGGGTGGCACTGCCAACCCAGCAGTTCCTTGAAACCACCTACCCTTTCCCTGCAGCACCTGCTGCTGCCCTCTGTAGAATAAAGAGTACAAGGAACACACCCCCTTTGGTTTTCTGAAACATCCTGCAATGTTAAAATCTTTGCGGTTTGTTTTACTAAGTTGCTGAATAATTAGTTCTATCTTCTAGAGCAAAACATAAGCATCCCCCTTATATACAGAAACTCTTCTGATTCTTTAGGAGAACGCTGATACTTTGGTCTTCCTTTCTCCAGAAAGGAAGGACATTCTGAGAGCCCCTTCTGTTCTTTACCATGGGTCTTAGTTTCCAGATTCTTCATGGTTCTGCTAAACTCGATCTCATGTATCAGCCACTGCTGTTTGGCCAACTGCCAATGAGTCTCCCTCCTGTCACATGACGGTGTCCCGCTCCTCACACTGACTGGCAGGCATCAGGCGGGAGGGTGCCTGCTGCTCCTCTGCCTGTCCACAAACCTTAGAGCCCTGCCTTCCTCAATGGATAGATTTGTTTTCATTGTTTACTACTATGACAACCATACAGAAACAAGCATAAGCAATCTACAGAGAAGACAGACTTTCTTTTTTTTTTTTTTTTGAGATGGAGTTTCATTCTTGTTGCCCAGGCTGGAGTACAATGGCATGATCTCAGCTCACTGCAACCTCCACCTCTCGGGTTCAAGTGATTCTCCTGTCTCAGGCTCCTGAGTAGCTGGGATTACAGGCACCCACCACTACGCCCAGCTAATTTTATATTTTTTAGTAGAGACTGGGTTTCTCCATGTTGGTCAGGCTGGTCTCAAACTCCCGACCTCAGGTGATCCTCCTGCCTTGGCCTCCCAAAGTGCTGGGATTACAGGTGTGAGCCACGATGCACAGCTGAAAACAGACTGTCTAATTAATATTCTGAACGAGCTTACTACAGAGAACTAATTCAAGCTTAAAACCATACACTCTAGTAAGCAAGCTGCCATCACTCAGGAGATACCAGGTTGAGAAACTAATGGCCCTGCTGCAGTGAAAGTCACCAAAGGAGCAGCTGCCTGCACCTCCAGTCTTCAGAGCAGAACCCGCGCAGCGTAGCCATGCCCTCACCTCACCAGGTCGCTGGGCTTCTTGAAGCTCTTGGGGCAGTATGTGCAGCAGTTGGCATGCTTGGGCTCGTCCTGCAGCTCCGCCTGCTTGTCCCTCAGCTCGCTGATGCGGTCCTTTTCTGCCGCGGACTGCACCAGGACCTTCTCTGACACCGTGGCACTCTCCTGAGGCCGGATCTTGGCTAACTGGGCTGTCTCCTCCTCTGTGAAAGTGATGACCTCAGGACGAGACTTCCGTGATGCATTTCTGTCAGAATGTTCTTCCTCCTCCTCCATACAAATGTCTAAACAAAATCAAGGAAAAGGGATCAAAAATCTAATGAAGAAAACTTAGGTTATTAGCAAAACAATTAAAACTAAATAGGTATGTATGTAATGAAAATCAGTAACTCAACCAAGCTATTTTTATGATGGTAGAGAGTTGCCATATTTTCCCATCTCCATTGAGAAACTTAGGTCATGGAAAGAAAACAGCCAAGTGTACTGGAAAGTAGGGGGCAGAGGATGAACAGAGGTTGGTGAGGAGGTGAAAACATCCACTTAGATAGAAGGAATAAGCTCTAATGTCTGATAGCAGAGTAGGGTGATACAGTTAAAGACAATGTATATTTCAAAGCAGCTACAGGAGAGAACTTGAAATGTTCCCATTTAGAAACTGATAAATACTTAAGGTGATGAATACCCCAAGTACTCTGATTTGATCATTCCATATTCTATACTTGAAATAAATTATCACACGTGCGTCATAAATATGTACAGATATTATGTAACCAAAAAAAAACCAAGTCAAGGGCTTCCCTTAGGAGAGCGATGACCAACATTAGGAAGATACTCGGATTAAAGACCTGCTTCTACCCCTCCCTGCAAATTCAGGAGTAAGCTTTGAGGCTGATAGTGTCAACACAAGCTACGGGTATTCATAAATACAGATACTAATTTATTAATAAGGGCAAAAAATGAATTACCCTGGGATTTTTAAAAACCAGAAGCCCAAAAATGGGAGACCAAATTAATAAATTAGCAAATGGTCCCCAACTAAAAACAATTACTATAAATAAGAAAATAAAACTTTAAAAATATATATGGTTGGCCCTCTGTATCTGTGCCTTCCACATCCATAGATTCAACCAACTGCAGTTAGAAAATACTCACAGATATTTTTTCTCTTGTTATTATTCAATAAACAATATGCTATGATGGCTATTTACAACCAGGTGCAGTGGCTCACGCCTGTAAGCCCACTGATTTGGGAAGCTGAGATGGAAAGATTGCTTCAGGCCAGGAGTGTGAGACCAGCCTGAGTCACACACCAAGACTCCATCTTTACTAAAAAGATAAAAATTAACCAGGCATGGTGGCACGCACCTATAGCCCCAGCACATTGGGAGGCCAAGTTGGGGCTTGGTACAGAAGTTCAAGACTGCCTAGGCAACACAGCAAGATCCCGTCTCTACAAAAAAATGTTTTTTTAATTAGCCAGGCATGGTGGTGAGCCTGTAGCCCCAGCTACTCAGGAGCCTGAGGTGGGAGGATTGCTTGAACCCAGGAGTTCAAGGCTGCAGTGAATTACCATTAAGCTATTGTACTCCCGCCTGGGTGACAGAGTGAGACCCTGTCTCTCAAAGAACCCGAAACTATTTACATAGCATTTGTATTATATTCGGTATTATAAGTGATCTAGAGATGGTTTAAAGTATACAAGAGGATGCGCGTAGGTTACATGCAGATACTATGCTGTTTGATATCAGGAACTTCAGCATCTGCAGATTTTGGTGTCCTCAGGAGTCAAGGAACCAATCCTCAGCTGACACTGAAAGAGAACTATACGCGTAAGTATTCATTCCTAAATGAAAAATAAGGATGCATTCCAAATGATTAAAAAAAGAATAATAGAGAGGAAAAAAAGTTTGGCTGGGAGCAGGGAAGTCATTATTGTACGACTGACTGAAAAAAACTTACAACTCAACAGAAACACTAAATTGCAAAGTGAACAGTGATTAATTCACCAAATAAGTAAATTTAAAAACGAACTAGATAATTTTTCTTACCATATAAAAGGAAACAAAGATGAGAGATGGGTGCGGGGAGGGGGAAGAAGATAGAGAGGGGAGCAACGGACAGCGAGGGTGTGGGTTGAGGGAGAAAGTCATGGAGGATAAAGCCAGTGGATTCAATGTCCATCTCATAGAAATTCCAGAAAAAGATACAGCAAACTAAAATTCCACATTATACCAATAAATCTTGGAATGATCTGAGGGTAGCTTTATAGATAGCAGCCCCACCAACACTCATGAGGAAATAAGGAGGTAACTCTGTTAACCTTCTTTAAGGAACTGAGAACACAATCAGTATAGCACAGGCTGGAGAGAGACAGAACAACACAATTAAGCACCATAGACAGAGAGCATGAAATAGACAGCAAGTGTTAGAAGCAGGCTAACGTTGCAATAAATGTGAGGGAATTTAACCCCTATCCAAGTCTCTAGGTTTGGGCAAAACAATGCAATTTAACACGTGACTTTTCTCCTAGGGACAAGAATTCATCTGCAGTTTCCCCCACAATGATCCAAGGAACATAAGACATATAAAGGTGAATCTAAATAAATATGTAGCAGTGAGATGAAGCCCAAACAGAACCCCCAAATTGATGCTAGAATTCAGTAGCATTAGAAGCTTTATTAATTGACGGGAAGGAATATGTAAAGAGGCTTAGAGATTATTTGTATTTGGCTGATAAATTAACACTCTCCAAATGACAGGGTTCTAGAAATAATGCCTGTATGTCCTATAGCCTTTAACTCATTTGAAGGAAAGGGCCATTTTCTTTTTATACTTTATGAAATCTAACGACAGAATTTTTAAAATGGAAAGAAAGGCTTTAATAAGTATCATCGGACTAAAGAGTTTGAACTATCTCAGTGTAACAGGTCAGAAACTTTTATTCCAGAATTATCTACTAAAGGAACGAGGTGCACAGTGGCTCTGGCAATGGTTAAGTCACAGTTTTTGTTACTTTGAGGGAGTTTAGGCAAGTTTTACAGACTTATTCCTCAAAACAGAAGAGAAAGGTAGACTACCATAACCCACCGGGGACCCCGGATGGTCTCACTGTGATCTTTTGGTCAGATGGTGGCAAAGCAGACAGAGGGGGCAGTACCTTGAGAGAAGATGATAGGCCACCAGGAGGTCTGACCTCTGATGACAGTTCCCATTTAGCAGCCCTGTCTCCACACAGCCACTGACACAAGATTCACTGACAACATTGCACACCAACTGTGCCAGGACAGGATGGCCGCAGCACAGGCAAGAGCCCAGGCCCACACATACACTCAGACCAGCCATGACCTCCAAGAGTATCAGAACTAACATGGATTTTAAAACGGCAATCTGTGTGCTGGCATAATGTGTCAAAATATAAAATGTGTTCCATTCTTAACTCTATAATTTCATTGTGGAACTTACTAAAAAGAAGTTGTCTTATAAGCACAAAAAGTATAATCACAAAAATAATACTTAGCATTTTTCCTCTTGGTATGGGACTTGGGAGAATTAACTTATCTAATGTTTTGCTGGCTAGTGTACAAAATGAGATTAATCCCTCTAACTATGCAGTGTGTTGTGTCTATTACAAGAGACAATGTAATGGTAAGCACAGGTTTTGCCAAGGTTACAGTACTCCATAAATGCTACCATTACCATTTCAGTGAAAGACCAGATACTAGCTACACATCCATCAATCCATCAACAGAAAATTATATAATAAAATATGATGGAATTCCATGGAGTCATCTGAACTGATGTAGATCTGTGTTCAATAAATTAAATATGCCTATAATAAACTTTAGTAGATGGAAAATTAAGCACACTACAACACTATTTAGAGCAAGATACCATATTTGTTAAAAAGCATTAAAGTCTCTAACAACATGTGCGCGTAAGCATGAAAGGAAGAGCACAGTGTGAGAGCGAATGCTGATTCAGCGTGTGGTGATTTGTAAGAGCAGATGTTTTCTTCATTGGGCCTCTGAATTTTTCTTCCAAGGGCATGTACGGCTTTCCTAATCAGAAAATAAAATTAACTATTAAAAACTCAGGGTGCTACTGAACTTAATCTGTACATAGCCAGGTTAAAATACTCACGGTGATTTGTGAATGGATTTATTCCTAAATTAGCATTGGGTTAATACACCTTGAATCAACAAATGGAAAATACCTCCTCCTTCTGTCTCTCCAGTGGCTGACACAGCAGAGGGGACTGCTTGGTGTCTCTTCATGTGCTTTTTACAATGCACTGTAGTTCGGAAACCCTCTTCACAAAACGGACACTTATAAGGCTTCATGCTCATATGTGTGGCCATGTGCCGGGTGAGGCTGCCATTGGTAGTGAAGGAAGCGTTGCACACGCTGCAGCTGAACGCCTTCACTCCTACAAGCACAGAAACGGAGAAAAAACAGCTGGAACCAATCCTATTTCATTACCTTAAAACCAGAAGCAGTCAAAACCAAACAAAGATATGTTTAATAAGCCACAACATTATCCTGAGGCTTAGCAGAGTTTGGTTAAAAAAAAAGTAAATCACAAAATTATAGACAGTTTATTTGGTATGGGTTTCCAATTTTTAGCAATGGGATTGTTTTAAGAACATGGAAGTTAACACAGGACATCTTACTGCCTTCTCTACTGAAATCAGCAGGCTCTGTGAAGTCACAGTCTCCAAAACAAATCAAGTCCTCTCTGACTTCGGTCTTTTACCTTTAAACTGGCAACATGTGGATTCTACCCCAGAAATGTTTTTTCCCATCCATCTTTTCATCACTTCCACCGCACATGAGGTATATTAGGCATTAAGAACTAGTCTATAAATCTTCTATACAGCTTTATTTTCAAATAAAGTCCCATATAGAAGGCCTTCTCTCCTCTGGACCAATGACACAGAACCAAGTAACCAGCTATTTTCTTCCTATTTCTGTCTTTCTTCCACTGTTCCTTATAAAAGTCATATATTGCTGCTCTCTGGTCCTTTAAAGTACCACATAAATGACTCCCAGCAATCTTTCCAATAACCACTAAAACCACTCCCCAATCATCAACCTATGGACCAGTCAATAAAACTTTTCCTTATTTTGCTTGGCTATATGTTTCTAAGCAGTATATCTTCATTTTCAAATAAAGCCTTATATAAAATATACACTGATATTAAACTTATTAATATACTGAATATATTAAAGATAACAAAATATGTTAAAAATATTTTTAACTGGACACTATGTATCTGTTAAAGATCCAGTAATCAGACTATAAAAACCTCTTACAACTCAATAAAGCAAATAATCCAATTTTAAAATGGGCATAAGATTAGAACAGACATTTCTCAGTGTCTGTGAAAGACGTTTAACTTGATCAGTCATCGGAGAAATGCAAATAAAAGCAAAACCACAATGGCACGTGGGAAGGCTCATGACCATCTACAAGGCCGGTCATGAGAGAAGCAATAATAGCCATTGGCGAGGATGTGGGGAAACCAGAGCCCTCCCGCCCTACCATGGGCAAATACCACAGCCACAGTGGAAAACGTTCCATAAACTCAAATGTTTTAACAGAGTTAACATATGACCAAACAATTCCACTCCTAGGTAGAGCAATGAGCCCGTGTCCACACAAAAACTTGTATACAAATGTTCACAGCAGGATTACTTACAATAAACAAAATACGGAAATAACCCCAATGTCCATCAACTGATGAATGGATCAATAAGACGTGGCATATCCTACAACGGAAAGTAATGAGGTTCTGATCCACCTATACAGCATGGATGAAACTTGAGCACACTGTGCTGTGAAAGCAGCAGACACAAAATGCCACATATTTCTATAAAATACCCAGAACAAGCAAACCTCTAAAGACAGAGGTAGATACGGGGCGCCTGAGGTTCTGGGCATTGAGGGGAAATGGGGAGTGACTATTAATGGGTACAGAGTTTCTTTTGTGTGTAATAAAAATGTCCTAAAATTACAGTTTTGATGGTTGCAGAACTCTACAAACATACTAAAAATCACTGAATTGTACATTTTCAGTGGGTTAATTGAATGGTATATGGATTATATCTCAATAAAGCTTTTTTCTTTAAAGGACTAATCTCCAAGTATAAGGCAGACAATGACCTGTGTGTGTCTTCTCGTGAGACTTGAGCACCCCGGAGGAAACAAAGCCACGTCCACAGAGTTTGCACTTGTAGGGCTTCTCCCCGGTGTGCGACCGCACGTGCTGCTTTAGGTGACTGGACTTCTTAAAGCCTTTGTTGCAATAGTCACACCTGCAAACATACAGAACCCAGACCACGTTAATTCATAGCACAATTATAAATACAACACCTGAGACGGGAAGGAAAGCAAACAAGCTTCACCAACAACCATGAAACATTTAGACACAAGTGTTACAGAACCTAGGTGTGCTCTCCAACATTGAAGAAATTATAAACTATAAAATATTGCCGACAATCATTTGTTAGACCAGATTCTGCTCAGAGTACTTATAATCTTAAATGTATTACTTAAAAACCAGTAAATCCTGTAACTCCCCAGCAGACATAACATTTGATTAATTAGAAACTCTCACTAAGCATAACAGGAAGAAAATGTATGCACTCTTTTCTTTAAGTCATTAGACACTGTGAATCCTTCCATCGCCTCTGAGGCAGAATCACTCCTGCATCTAGTCACTCGTCAATGCCAATCCATGTACTCCTCTGGTTTATGAAATACATAACAAAGTGTACTGGAGTTATGCTGAATAATATATCAATATGCAGTATTATTTCCCCTTCCGTTGTTACTGAATAGACTAATGATATCTTAAGGATTAAAATAATTATCAATTTCAAAACTCCTAGTCACATATTATTAAAAGCTTATTCCATTAGTATGTCTCTTTTGTCCAGTCTCAAGTTTTAATATCCAGTAAGAAGTTAGAGATGTCCCTACACTAGAACCTAAGTCAAGACTGGGTGCCCACATAGAGGCAACTAACTTTCAAGTCCAAATGAAACTAAAAGCTGGAAGTGTCTGAATACATTTTGAAAATTCACTCTTGTAAATCTGGTTTGGCGGTGGCTCACACCTGTAATCGCAGCACTTTGGAAGGCTGATGCAGGTGGATCACCTGAGGTCAGGAGTTCGAGACCAGCCTGGCCAACATGGTGAAACCCTGTCTCAACTAAAAATACAAAAATTACTTGTACACTGTGCACAGAAGGTGCTCGGTATATACTGCTGAGCCAGCGGACGGACACATCTAAAAAGCTGTCTTTCTAATTGTGCTGTACGCTGGTACACAGATTGTCATATGTAAAGCACAAGAAGAGTCTTGAACTAAAAGGCACAATATAAATTTAAGTAATTTCTGAAAATGGAATAATAATGACTTAAAACAGTGATGGGAAGCTATAGCAGAGCACTTCAAACAGACAAACTGAAGACTGCTGCATCCAAATCCTGGCCCGCTCGCTTATTTGCTGTAAAAAGTTTAGCAAGTAAATATCTCTTTAGTCTCAGATCCCTTATTTACAGACTATGGATGACAATGGAACTGTTTTGAACAGTTCTGAGAGAATGAAATCGCAGAGCCCTTGGAGCAGGGCAAGCACACAGCAGCATCTGTCACTGCAGGATCCGTCGCTGGGAGCCGGCAGTACCATGAGCTGGTCTGTGCAGACAACTACCTGTAAGAGCGCCTGCTCTGGTCCTCGCTGTCCTCCAGAAACTGGGAACCTTGTGCCTGCAGGTCCAGTTCCTCTTGGGATGACTCCTGAATCAAGCGAGTTGTCTAAAATTTAAAAGAAGTATAAAGCAAACTACTTGAATACCTGTGAATAAACATAAAACAACTCAGCAGCTAAGAACTAAGGATAAGAACATTCATAAACTGTGGATTTAAGAGGGAGAACCCCCAAATAGTCCACTGTAATCACTTGGGCCAGAGCAATAATAAAGATCACTTATACAGATTTTATTAAATGAAGATCTATTTATTTTCCATTTCCCTACCTCAATACAAAGCTTAATCAACCATAAAACTGATTATTTTATATATCTTAATAAGAGATTCCCCTTCCATCTGCTCTACTCTTACTGACAGCGAATAAAATCCCACCTTCAGAGAGTATAATATTGTCTCCTCTTGTCACACAAACCAGAGGGTGAGAAGGACATGTTCTCCATCCCCAAGAAGGGTACCGCGCATGCTTGGAGCAGTCACACTGACCCATCCCTTCCTGACAGCGGCATGACAACCCATGCCACCACAGCAAGGACGAAACAAAAACCTGGTCAATGTTTTCTAACCACTCTATAATAGACCCACGCTCACACTGAGCAGAGGGTAAGCTCCACTGACCTTCAGAAGGCCTGGAGTCACAGGACAGACTGCGAACAGTGGAGTCATCCACCCCGTGCAGCAACTGCACGCTGCTATAAGCAAGGGCTTGTGTCTCATTTGTTTACCTGACTTCCAAAACCAACTTAGATAAACCACAACAACAGAACTGGGTTTGCACAGTTTTATTTAGAGAGTTCTGGAGTAAAGTCAGCTGCTAAGAAGTACGTTCTCCACTTCCCAGATTCAGCATCTGCTGCCAAGTTTGTAGTTTCTAGCTATGAGAAAAATGTTCTGAAATTTTCACGGGAGGATCCAGCTCTACCACTTGGGCAAAGCTACCAATGGTGGATTTTAAAGAGGGATAACAATTGGTCAATAATTTCTCATCACTATTAAGAAATTTCCAAAAGCAGAAAAATGAAAATAAAAACCAAAATTAAAATGTCTCCAACTAGGCGTAAGAGATAAAATTTTAAATGATGCATTTAAATGTTTTTTAATGTCAGCATTCATTATATTCTCCTTCTAACATGTTTAAAAGTCCACAATTAAAAATGTTTAGGTTTTGTGCCTAAAGCAACATAGTATCTTTCAACATGTTATTACCTGACACTCTAGTAAATTCTTAGCTTTTAATCACAAATGTAAGGCCACACTGGCACGGAAACCTTTAAGTAAAATTAAAATGTTTTAAGGAAAAAGAAAGCCCGATGTACTAACACTGAGGATTTCCCAGGTAATGCAGTAACCTTAATGTTACAAGAAGTGAGCACACTTCTTAAAATTTCCCTTAAGGAAATTTTAAATAATCACAGTGAAGAATAAAATAGCACCTGCTAAATACTGCCACGTATGCACCCCTCTGTCCATACTCACTACATTCATCCCATCAGAGCTGGGAGCCTGCAGCAAGCTCTGCTGGTGAAAGCTTGTGGAGAGGGCCTGAGACTCAAGTGTGCTGGAATCCTGTAGCTGTTGGACAGGTGGAAACTGAGGCTGCTGATGGTACGTGTCAGTCACTGTAAAACCTGAAATAAATTAGAAAAGAGGAGTTCTACAAAAATATTAAAGTTACACTAAAATGTTTTTTAAAAAGGGTTTATAAATTTAAAATGTCTAAAGAGGCATTTCTATTTTCTGAACTAGAATCAGGACTAGCTGTTATTAGCAAGCTTTAACATTGTTTGCTAACAGGCGGGAGGCTGTGCTCAGCAGACATTACAGCAGCAGAGGCTTTACAGAACCAGCCACCACAAAGTTCTAATTTCTACTCAGCCACCTTTTCTTGGCTGGAAACTACGTGTAGAATGGCTGCAAAGGTCACTTTCCAGAAGACCTGAGCAGACCACAAAATAGTATGCATCAACAACAAAAAAATCTACAATGCATGGAAAAAGTTATTTGGTTTGAAACCATACATTTTAGAAGGGCCTTAAGAGAAAACATGTAAGGTTGTTGTAAAATTAAATTCAACTGAGGTACACTCACAAATTTCATTGAAAACCCACCACTGACCTTGGGGTAGCCCTGCCGGTTCAAAGGACTGTTGGGCAGGGGTCTGCTCTTCAAACTGGTCTATGTGCCCTTGCAGAGGGTCCTGTGGAGCCACAAACCCATCTAAAGATGAGATGCAAAAAGGGGGACTTATACATTTGGAAGTTATTTCACATCTGCAAATCTGCCCAAAAGTACACTTTGGCGAGTTTTCAAATATCAGACACCTTATTTTGAAGAGACAACAGTGATAATTTATATACATATATATGCTTAAAGCATTCTCTTTGCATTTCTAGAATATCATCCCTGAAAGCCTTTAGCATCTGTCTTAGGCATTGTTCCATTAAACAATATTCTAACATGCTATTACATTCCACAATTGTTTAGAACCTTTTTGGGTGTGCATGGTTGCAGGCACCACATTATAAGTGTATAATCCTACCCAAAAACTAAACACATTTGAGACATCCATAAAACAAAACAGTAAACTTGTCAGCACATTGTTTGTTGACATCCCTGTGTGAGATAAGAAGCCTGTGCCAGACGCAAGCCAGCTATGCCACTAATCACACAGTCTACAGTTGACCTGACATTGTTTTTTGTAGCCAAACTTTACTGATGAAGGAAGCGATGTACTACTTTATATTCTGGTTCAGGAGCCTAATCTCACTGCAGACCAATCACCAACAGTTCAATGACCTACATTAATCTTTGAATCTACATGGAGTGCACTTTGTAGAATACTAAAGATCACACAGATGTACACCTGAAAGATGTTCTCAATATACTGGGCATAAAAGTAGGTCACAAAATAGTATGCACTGCAAGATCCTATTTGTACAACTCTTTTTTTTTTTTTTTTTTGAGATGGCGTCTCACTCACTCTATTGTCCAGGCTGGAGTGCAGTGGCGCCAGCTTGGCTCACTGCAACCTCCACCTCCCAGGTTCAAGCAATTCTCTTGCCTCAGCCTCCTATGTAGCTGGGATTACAGGTATGCACCACCACACCCAACTAATTTTTGTAATTTTAGTACAGATAGGGTTTCACCACAGCCAGGCTGGTCTTGAACTGCTGCCCTCAAGTGATCCATCTGCCTTGGCCTCCCAAAGTGCTGAGATTGCAGGCGTGAGCCACCACACCCAACCTTATTTATATAATTATATATGCATACCAAACACACACACACACACACACACATACACACACACACACCTGCATATTTGTATGGAAAAAAATTGGAAGCACCTATATCAAAATAAGGATGGTAGATTTTGCTGTAGTCCTAAAATTTCAACTACTTCCTAATAAGATTTTGAATATTTCCTACAAGAAGTCTGATCATTCTGTTTTTGTTTAAAAAAAAAGAACTTCCCCTAAGAAATCTAATAAAATTGAAGAGTAGAAACCTAATTTAAGAGGACATGGAATAATATCAAATACTCAAATTCAATCTCTCTCACAGACAGCACAAATTGTTTTAAAAGTCAGTGATCCACGGGAGACATCAATGGACTGCAATGAGTGGGAAAGGCTGTAAAACTCTGTTGGGATCACTCAAAGTTAAATATCCTGAAACATTTACCTTCATCTGCTTCCAAGGGCTGATCTGTCAACTGCTGGTCCAGCCCTGCTTCCTCTGTGCCCACCACGTGCTGAGGCTCCAGGTCCAGCATGGCCTCGGGGTTTGCTGCGACCACCTCTGCCGTCTGCGGCAGCTCGTTGCTCTCGATCTCCACCTGCATCTGAGTGGAGGCCTGCATGCTCTGCTGGTCCACCGTGCTATCGTCTATCGAGGCTGCCTGCTGATGCTGTTGGAGCTGCTGGGCAAGTTCGTATCTTCAGAAAAATTAACGACAGTTCATCAGATTAGATGCTGTCAAAGGTTACTTGCGTGGGATACTACAGTGAAAAAGTTGTCATTGATTAAGTAACATTTTTAATTAATGATTTCATTTTGAAGTCATGATGGCAATTCAGATAAAAATGAACACATTAGTAACTCTGAAGAGAGCTCCTCTGCCTTATCTTTAAGTGCTTCCACCGGCTACAAGACACGAGGCACAAAGGGAGGATAAAGGACAACACATACCCGAATGCCTAATAGTTTAAAAACATTAAAAAGATGTCTCGTGTTTAAAAGTAAAACTCTCCCAACTCAAGTTCGGCAATGAATCTAAGTATTCAGAAAAATAATTGTACTAAATGAGACGACACCTTTATAGACTGATCTAAATCTGACAACACATGTGGTGCACAGACAGAGAGGCTCCAGCCTACTGTCTCTCACAGCCCAGGCCACAGGCGCTTTATTGGACCAATGATCCAAATGTTGCTGCCAGCAACATTTACACACACAAAGTATATCCGGCATATATTCATCAAAGTCAGCGATTTCTCTTTCAAAGGAAAAGATGAACAATGAATTCAGCAATGAACTGAGAACTTGAAAAAAAAAAAAAAAGAAAGAAAAAATATCACACAATTATCTGTCTAACAGGCTGGCTAGTACAAAGAATATCTAAGACAAAGAGCTGGCCGGGCGCATGGCTCACACCTGTAATCCTAGCACTTTGGGAGGCCGAGGCTGGCAGATCACCTGAGGTCAGGAGTTCAAGTCCAGCCTGGCCAACATGGTGAAACTCAATCTCTACTACAAATACAAAAATTAGCCAGGCACGGGGGTGTGAGCCAGTAATCCCAGCTACTCAGGAAGCTGAGGCAGGAGGCTGCAGTGAACCAAAATCGCACCACGGCACTTCAGCTGGACAACAGAGCGAGACTCCGTCTCAAACAAACAAACAAACAAAAACACCCACACACACAAAAAAAGTGCCGCCTGGTCCCCTCTTCTGCCTCTGAACACATAGACCATACAAGCTGTGTCACGGGCTCTATCCCAGTGTCTTAGGAATCTGCCTACTCAGAATTTCATTCTCAGTTCCAAACAAAATTTTCCCTCTTCGTTTTCTAATATCCAAAATAGACAATTCATAACTACTTTTACTGTGGAAAGGAGAACAAAAATGTGTCGCATAATAGAGAAGAGTCAGAAAATGCACGCCTGCACCTACGCTGTGATGCTTCCACACAGCAGCGCAGTGGCATGCAGGGGTCTGTATGAGCCACTCTAACCTAAGCACCTGTATGCCACATGCTACCTGATGGAGGCTTGTTTTCTGTTTGTTTCCTTGGTTGTTTGCTTTTTCCCAGAAATTTTACTATAGTAACCTTCTTTACCTATCTTTAGTATAAGTATATGTGATATTTTGGGAATTTCCAACAATTCAGACAAAGGAATGAAACCCTGGCTGGATGCTCTCCTTGTAGGCAGATTCCAAGTGCACACAATCTGTAAAAGCAAAGCACTGCGGCTCTCCAACGACAGGCTGATCTGCTTAGTGTCCTCTCAAAGCTCTACACTGATCTCCTACACGTGTCCCTCGAAACTGATGACAAATAACGGCCATGCAATATACCACTTAATAAAGGTGACCCCGCAATTATGCCATTGGTCACTGGGTCTGGAAACAAGGGCCTGAACACCCACATTCCCAATACTACCACAAAAAGTACACTGGAAAAGGCTGGCTTCCTAACTAAAAAAGATTTGATTTAAACATTCCACTGAGCAAGCAAGCGCCCAAGCTCCATTCTTCTTAGCATGGTAAGCTCTCGGGCCAACTGGGGACCCATCACCCTGCTACAGCGAGCAGAAACACAAGCATCTTCAATATCCATGTGCCCCCGAGTTCCCCAGTTCCCAAACACATGCAGTGCCCTGCACAGGATTCCCTCCACAAAATGCAGTGAAGTATAACTGGATATGTAATTGACAGGAGTCCACTATATAACACCGCCAATACCACACTCCCTGGGTGGTTTCAAGCAGCAGGTAAATTTCTCAGCTAAGCAATCAATGATGCTGAAATCAAAAATGTCAATTCTGTTGAGGGTGCTTGGGCATTCAGATCAATAATATCAAAAAACACTATCACAGTTAACTTATTCTAATATTTAGGGTTTTGCTTTGTAGGCGACATCCAGGCAGACATATCTGGGTTAAAATGCTGTCTCAAAGCAAATGTTTCAGGGCAGCAGCTTTAGGCCTAGTGACTCTCCCTTTCACATCTCCTAAGCTGTGGTCACCCTACCCAGGTTTTACAGTACCACATGGAATTCTGCAGCTTCACAGAAATACTCATCGAATAGGCCCTAGCACTAGTCAGAAATGCATCTCTTCTGGATTACGTCCACATAGAGATGAGCTAGCCTTCCAACCATGTGGAAATACAAGTTAGGCTGAATGAAAAGTTTATGGAATATCTTTTTTTTTTTTTGAGACGGAGTCTCGCTCTGTCGCCCAGGCTGGAGTGCAGTGGCCAGATCTCAGCTCACTGCAAGCTCCTCCTTCCGGGTTCCTGCTATTCTCCTGCCTCAGCCTCCGGAGTAGCTGGGACTACAGGCGCCCGCCACCTCGCCCGGCTAGTTTTTTTTGTATTTTTTAGTAGAGACGGGGTTTCACCGTGTTAGCCAGGATGGTCTCGATCTCCTGACCTCGTGATCCGCCCGTCTCGGCCTCCCAAAGTGCTGGGATTACAGGCTTGAGCCACCGCGCCCGGCCGAAAAGTTTATGGAATATCTAAAACATGTATCCTTTAAAGTCAACAACACAGAATAATTACCATTCTGATTTGCTGATGACAGGCCTAGAAATCACAGGGTCTTTAAGATTCTCTTTTCTGAAATATTCACTATCTGACTATACTAGACACAGTCCAGCATTTCATCTATCAACTAACAGCTTTAAAAGAGAGCTTTACAGAATATAAACTGCTTCATTATTAAATTAAAAATGAAAATGCTAATGCTTCAGTCTATGGCTCCCATTAGATCCTTAGACACTAATACTTACATTTCTTGAGCCCATATAGTACAAGCTAGAAATAATCGTGTAAGAATCAAAGACAATTATTTCCTAAAAACACTCCCCACCATCTACTGGAAATTATAAAGATGATAAAAAGTGACCATCAGAATTACACCCACCTGTGGGTTTTCATGTGCTTTTTGCAATTTAGTGAAGTCTTAAATGTTTTTTGACAATAGGGACACATATAGGGACGAAGGTCGTTGTGGATGCCCATGTGTCGCCGTAAGCTGCCACCAGTAGTGAAAGCCCCATTACATATCAGACACTTGAAAGATTTCAGTCCTGTGTGTGTTCGGATGTGTGCTTTGAGCACACCTGCAGAAACAAAGCCTCTTCCACACTGAGAACATTTAAAAGGTTTTTCACCTGTATGGGATCTTAAAAAAAAAAATACACATTTTAATGAATAAGTTTCTTATACTTTTATAATGTTTTGTAACTAGAATGCACTCTTGCATTTCACTTCACTTCATCATCACATGTTTTTAAAATTAAGCAGCAATGCCGGAGCTTTCCACATGTTACAGGTGAGGAAGCCTGAGACTCAAGAGTGCTTAAGCAAACTGCCTCAAGTCCCACGACTGAGACAAAGCTAGAAGCCAAGCCCTTTTCGAAGTTCTATACTTTTTTCATGACATCACACTGTCTCTCATGATCAAGGTTCGACTTCCTTTTCACTGTGGCTAAAACTAAGAATTAAACTCCGATAAACACACATGAAAAACAAACGGAAGTCTAACAATAAACCAAATACTTCTTTGATATTTCTTGGAAATTGCAAACATTGAAATTTAATGAGCATATACATAAATTCCGGGGCAATTTTGTAGAATATTTTTGTCAAGACATTAAAGAATAAAAATATTAATTACCAATAAATGTTCTGGAGTCAAATGAGACATCTTAAATACTAAAAGCTAATGCTACCATCCTAAATACTTCTAGAAGTCATCAGGTCACTAAGTCAGTTTAATTGTACTAAATTTCCACCTGTGAATCCGTTACCTTACCTGATGTGTTGTTTAAGGTGGCAAGATTTTTTATATGCACGATGACAGTAAAAACACTTGTATGGTCTATCTGCTTCATTAACAAAATTATTATTAAAATAGCTTTGGAAAAACTGGTTTTTTGGAATGGGCTGGATAAGACCTACAAATCAAAAGAAAAGCAGACATAATTCACTGTCAATGCTAGTAATAAAATTAAATATCACAAGGCATATGTTTTACCCAGAAGATGAAAATTCTGATGTTAGACTCTAATGTTGCAACTATTTTAATTGTGTTAGGAACTGGCTATTCAAAGAATACCTATGGGGAAACATAATAAATTAATATATTTATAATATAACATTACAAATTAATTTATAAATTAATATAAACATTATAAATTAATATATATTAATGTTCATTTTTTCAACATGAGAAATATCTAGTCACAATTACTTCCTTTGATTCCACAGCCAATTTTTAATGAATTTCTACATTTACTTTCTATATGGGCATTTGTTGACATGGAATGTACATAACTATGTCCAAAATTCAGGATAAGCAAGATTTTAATACCTTGTTTATTCAGTATGAATACTGCACACTAGGTACTATAATAAATTGAAAACAAAAGTGACTATAACACGATCTTTTGTTCTACAAAGGTTAGTGTTTTCACAGGTATCACTAAAGGGATATCTACAAACAACAAAATTACTAACTTAAATATTTCACATTTTATATACATTTACTAAATAAAGAATTCCTTCAGGCTGACCATCTAATAAATATGACTTGATCAAGCTACTGCATTATATCAGGAATTCAGGACAAACTTAGGGGTAAACTTCGAATTCCTTAAGAGTCACTTGGAATGCTAAGAGGAAGACGCACACACTCTTCTATCAGCCTCTGTCGGCCTCGGGCTGCTCCTTCTGCCCAGACAAGGAAGCACTGGCCAAGATTCTGTCCTCTGCCTACAGCTCTCCATTCCCAGTCCTCTCTCCTCCCTCAGTTGTACCTTAACTTCTATGCAATGATTAGCACGATGCACCTCTGAACACACTCTGTTTTCCCTGACTTTCCATAAAAATACAGATTCCATTTCAATTTCTTCCCCTAAAACCCACTTCTCCCAGCCTTCCTAGTTGCATGCCTGGAACAGTCTTCTCCTGGTCCCTAAGGCTAGGGAGCCTCAGACCTCTGAGAGTTCCCTTCCCTCCCTTGTACTTGGCTTGGCATCTGCCAGTCCTGATGATCAGAACCACTCCCATGGCTCTTAAACTTGCATCTTCACTTCTTTTTCCACTGCCACCAATCGCAACAGTGAAACAATTACAAAGCTGGAGGGAATTTGACAGCCCAACCAATTTCACTTAGCTCATTATTAGATTTAAGGAAATTCACCTATGCTTCCTGAAGCTTGCATCACAACCCTGCTTACTTTTCAAAAAGTATTCAGAACTCTCCCTTGTGATATAATCCACACAGCACAACCCCTAAGACTGCCAAGCCTTTTCTCATCTCACAAGCCTTCTGGACAACCAGAACTGTGTCAAAGACCTCTCTCCGGGCAGCTCTGACACCACCCTGTGCTTGACAGCACAGTCTCATTTTTTCCTAAGAACTCGTTCTGCTCAAAAGAGAAAAATGCAGGCTGGGCACAGTGGCTCAGGCCTGTAATCCCAGCACTTTGGGAGGCCGAGGCGAGTGGATCACCTGAGGTCAGGAGTTCAAGACCAGCCTGGCCAACACGGAGAAACCCCGTCTCTACTTAAAAATAAAAATACAAATACAAAAATACAAAAATTAGCCAGGCATGGTGGCACAGGCCTGTAGTCCTAGTCACTCAGGAAGCTGAGGCAGGAGAATCGCTTGACCCTGGGAGGCGGAGGTTGCAATAAGCCGAGATCGCACCACTGCACTCCAGCCTGGGTGACAGTGAGACTCTGTCTCAAGAAAGGAAAGAAAAAAGAAGAAAAATGCAGGCATCCAGTCCATGCCCACCACCTTCCCTAGGACACGCAGACTGAATGCCATGCCTGGTTCTCAAAAAGAGTCATGGTAGAACCCTGGACACAGGTTTCCTCTTCTACAGTGCCCTCAGTCAAGGACTCCTTAGACTAGCGCTAGCTTCCTCAATGAGCATTCTACTTTCACTTACTCTCATAACACTACTCTATGCTAAACCTCATCTCACCATGTTTTGATCAAACTCTGTCCCCCAAAGACTGTGACAGCCAAGTCTTTTCTATAGCCTCTAAGGAGCTCGGAGTCTGAGAGAAGAGATGAACACAAATACAAATAATAAAATTAAGCATAAGACAAAGTTACAATATTTTACAATTTACAGTGTGAAACTCCCTCTAGCAATCATTTCCCTCATATGTCTCCATCAGCCTAAACCAAAGAATTCAGCTTCCCCTATCTGGTCTAAGACACAGGCATCTGTGAAGCCAACAGGCAAAATATATCCCATTTTAACCCCGAAACATGTCTGAAAAGTCAAGACTCTAACTCAACTGAAGATTCAAAAACTTGAAGTCAAGAAACCCATGGGTATATAACTTGATTTACGGCAACCTGAAAGAAGAAACTGGTCTGTTGTTTCATTTTGTAAGCAACCAAACTGGCCAAGGATATCAAAGTATTCCAGGCTACCAAGGGGGTTTTGATCCCATTCTATGCTCAAAAACAGTTAAATACCATAATAATTATAGTTCCTAGGAAGCTTAGTATAATTCATATATCAAATTATCAGACTTTTTTTTATTTTTACTTTTTTGAGACAGAGTTTCACTCTTGTTCCCCAGGCTGGAGTGCAGTGGTGCAATCTTGGCTTACTGCAACCTCTGCCTCCTGGGTTCAAGCCATTCTCCTGGCTCAGCCTCCTGAGTAGCTGGGATTACTGGTGCCTGCCACCATGCCTGGCTAATTTATGTATTGGTAGTAGAAATAGGGTTTTGCCATGTTGGCCAGGCTGGTCTCAAACTCCTGACCTCAAGTGATCGCCCACCTCGGCCTTCCAAAGTGCTAGGATCACAGGCGTGAGCCACTGTGCCCAGCCAGACTGGTGTTTTGGAGAAGATGATCTTTTACTATCTTGTCAATTTGTTGTGTATTTTGGAGTTTTCTATTTCTTCTACAGTCAATTCTGCCAAGTATATTATTCTAGAAAACATTCATTTTTCTATTTCCTTTTCTATTTCTTCTACAGTCAGTCCTGCCAAGCATATTATTCTAGAAAAGATTCATTTCATCAAAATTTTCAAATATATTAGCAAAAAGTTGTAGAGTATTTGCAAACAATTGTTACCTCATTTGTATCTGTGCTTACAATCTCCTTCTCATTCCTAATACTATGTTTTCTCACATTTCTTTATTAGTGACAAGTCATCTATTTTTTCTGTTCATTTTTATAAGTTTTGTAAAACTTCAGTTCACTACAGTTTTGTCTTCTATCTCCAATTCCATCATATGTACTAATTCAGGGGTCCCCAAGCCCCAGGCTGCCTGTTAGGAACTGGGCCACACAGCAGGAGGTGAACAGCAGGTGAGTGAGCTTTACCATCTGAGCTCTGCCTCCTGTCAAATCTGCGGCATGTTAGAGTCTCATGGAGTGCAAACCCTATTGTGAACTGTGCATGTGAGGGATCTAGGCTGCGCGCTCCTTCTGAGAATCTAATGTCTGATGATCTCAGTGGAACGGTTCTACCCTGAAACCATTCCCCTCCCCTGAGCCCCCATCTGTGGAAAAATTGTCTTCTGCAAAACCAATCCCTGATGACAAAAAGGTTGGGAACTGCTGTATTAATTCCTTTCTGCTACTTTCTTTTAATTTTCCTAGTTTTTTAAGTTAAATATTTCACTTATTTTCAATCTGTCTTATCTTCTAGTAATACTCAAAAGTCTTAATTTTTCCTAGGACAGCTTTGATCCATCCAATCTGTTTATATAATACTCATATCTGTAGTATGTAGTATCTGTTTTGAGTCCTTCTTTTCATGTAATGAAATTTTGGATGGCTATTTTATAAGTTTTTCAGTGAACTGTAATCAAAGATTGTATCCTACACAAAATCAACTTCTGAGAATTCACTGAAATTTTTCTGTATCCTAGAATGTGATCAACTTATGTTTCATGCATAATTAAAAGTGTGTAATTTAAGGCAAAAGATTCTATAAAGCTATTAAGTAACCCTTTTGATTTGTGTGCTCAAATCTTCAGTTTTAGGTGTTTATTTAAGTTGACCTGTCTAATTGAGGATCTTTCACTACACTTGAGAATTTGAGTATTTCCTTTCTTTGAATTTGTTTGGTTTATATATTTTGAAGTTAAACTCTTAGATTCACACAAGTTTATGGCTGTTGATCATCTTATTGGTGGCCCCAAATTTTTAACAATCTAAAATCTCTCTATACAATAATTTGCAATTATTGTAAATAAAGGTTATGCTTTAGAATAAAGGAATTATACTTTGTTTAATATTAATTTTGCTTACAGATTGAATTATCTTTCCTAGGAAAGTAGTGACATACAGAAACTGCATAAAAATGTAAATTCACACATTAATAAGTGCTATGGCCTAAATGTTTGTGGCCCCCAAAATTCATGTAGTAACAGGTAGGACCTTTGGGAGGACATAGCCAGAAGGCACCATCTGTGAGGAAGAGAGACCTCACTAGACACTCAATCTGCCAGCACCACGACCTTGGATTTCCCAGCCTCTAGACCTGTGAGAAGTAAACTTCTAGTATTTATAAGCTACATAGTTAGTGGTATTTTTGATTCAGGAGCTCAAACAAATTAAGACAATGAGGTTTCTTAAGTTTTGTTCTAGCACTGACAAATATAATTTTTCTGAAGATTCTAACAAGCAGTGTTTTCTTTCTAGATCGTTAACAAAATCATAGTTTGGGTTGGTTATAATAACACTGAACCTAAAAAGAAAAGCAGGCAGATTTTTCTTTTCCTTTTTAATCCGAAGATTAAAGTAAACCAAATAATCTGTAACACAGCACAAAGAACCTAAAGATGAAAACTACAGCGTGCACTGTGTGTTTCACATAAAAACCACTTGTCATTTTTGATGCTTCCACTGAGGTAGCAATGTTTCTTCAATAAGGACTTACACACTACTGTTTTCACTTACACATTATTTGTCTCTAATCCAAGAAAACAATTTGAGTAGTAGTTTGGATACAACTTAGATGTTAATCTTGATTGTAAAACATACTAGCCCATAAAGCAAAACAAGGCTTAACACAGACTTCATTAATACTATGCCTAAAAAACTATTTAACTACACAGACCAAAATGTGCATACACAATTCACAAAATACCAAAGAAAATAGTACTCGATAAATTGTAAAGACATCCTACAATCCATCTTACCTAAGTCAGTTATGAGAATTGGTTCCTGCAAAGGAATATCAGGGACTGGAACGTTCGTCTTGCCAACACGAACCTTTGCAGGTTTACGCTGGTGCCTCATTTTCCTTAATTCCGTATGTTTAAAGTGGGAAGCAATGTGAGTCTTCCTATGGCCCGAGGTTCGAAATTTTTTGTCACAGTGAGGACAAGCAAAAGGTCTAACTCCTAATAAAAATGAAATCACATTTTAGAATTATTTCCAGAAATTATATCTCAACAGCAAATGCCAACATAAAATGTTAGTACTTCCAATACTGATTTGAACCTTCAATTTATTAAGCCATGCTTATAATTTAATGGATATTGTAAATTATTGTCCCTTGTTTGTATACAGTGCATATTACAGATATTAAGGCATGTAATGAGAGCATTTTAAGTTAAAAAAGAACATTTAGTATTTTTAGGACAAAGTCTTACATTGTAAAATATGGATAGTAGTTCTTAAGGACTTTACAGTATGTAAGGATGCTCCCTCTCTTGTGTCATCATCTGTAAAGTGGCTTAAGGACACCTGCCTCCAGGGCTGCTGCTGAGATTACTTAAGCTAATGTTTAAACAGCACTTAGCAATGTCTCACATTTTGCAAATAAACAGTAAACAGTAGTTGTCACTGATTGTAAATGATGATAATAGTACTAGTATCTTAATGATCCTCTTACTACTGTGCCCCATTTCTAAAGAATATTTCCTTGTTTTACAATTTTATTAGCAAACGAAAATGTAAATTCCAAAGAAACACATACAACAAAATTGAGTAACTTCAGCTTTGTCAAATACTCATCCACATTTTCAGCCCAGAGGAGGATCCCTGAGGGAATTTGGGAGATACTGCCAATGAGTACAGGGTTTCTTTGCAGGGTGATAAAAACGTTCCAAAATCAGACAGTGGTGTAGGGTGTACAATTCAGAATTGTACACATTAAAATGGTAAATACTACGATATGTAAATTACATCTCAATAAATATGTCATTAAAAAAATGGAGCTCCATAATGAAAGATTTCACATCTTAATACTGATTAGAAAGCCTCAATACAAACAGGTCCCTGGTCCTCCCCCGGCCCAGCTACAGTCTTCAGGTCTTCCCAGATCACACATAGATTACAGGTTGTGTCCTCAGAAAGGCTCACTCAGTCTAAATCTAAATCTGATCCGGACAGAAGTATCTTTCCAACCTCTAATTCTACGTTCATTTGTAAGTGTTGCTTGTTTTTAATGCCTCCCCCAGCAAATCCTTAGCTCCATGGAGATCAAGGTTGCACCTGTTTTCTTTACCTGTAGATACCTCATGCCCAGCCTATAGAAAAGACTCAACAAGTGCTGATGAAAAGACAGAAATGTATCCTCCAAGTAGTCAATTATTGCTCCCCCAGGTGCTGTGACTCAATCCCTTCTCAGCACCTGTGTGCAGTACCTATTGGCAGTTCCTGTGTGTGGCACTGTGTTTGGTACCACGTGTGGTACTTGTGTGTGGTACTGTGTTTGGTACTGTATGCACTACTTGTGTGCAGTACTGTGTTTGGTACTGAGGGCAGTGCCTATGTACAGTACTGTGTTTGGTATTGTGCATGATGCCTGAGTGCAGTACTGTTTGGTACTGTGTGCAGTACCTGTGTGCAGTACCTGTGGGCAGCACTGGTACCTGTGTGCAGCACTGTGTTTGGTACCTAAGTGCAGTACTGTGTGTGTGGTACTATATGCAGTACTGTATGTGGTACTGTATGCAGTCCCTGTGGGCAGTACTTGTGTGTAGTACTGTGTTTAGTACTATAGGCAGTACCTGTGTGCAGTACTGTGTTTGGTACTCTTATGTACTACTTGTGTGCAGTACTGTTTGGTACTGTGTGAGGTGCCTATATGTGGTACTGTTTGGTACTGTGTGTGTTACCAGTGCACAGTACTGTTTGGTACCTGTGTGCAGTACTATGTTTGGTACTGTGTTTGGTACCTAAGTGCAGTACTGTCTGTGGTACTGTGTGCAGTCCCTGTGGGCAGTACCTGTCTGCAGCACTATGTTGGGTATTGTGTGCGGTACCTGTGGGCAGTACTGTTTGGTACCTGTGTGCAGTACTGTCTTTGGTGCCTAAGTGTGGTACTGTGTATGTGGTACTGTGTGGAGTGCTGTGCATGATACTGCATACAGTGTCTGTGGGCAGTAAGTACTTGTGTATACTATGTTTAGTACTGTGTTGGGTACTGTATGCAGTACTGTGTTTGGTACTATGTGCGGTGCCTGTGCACATTACCTGTGCACGCTAGTGTTTAGTACTGTATTGCTTACTGTGTGCAGTACTGTGCTTGGTACTATGTGCAGTAGCTGTGTGCAGTACCTATGCACAGTACTGTGTGGTCCCTGTGGCCAGTACCTGTGTGGGTGCAGCACTGCAGGCCATACCTGTGTGCAGTACCTGTGTGCTGTACTGTGTTTGGTACTGAGTGTGGTCCCTGCGGGCAGTGCCTGTGTGAGTGCAGCTCTGCAGGCTGTACCTGTGTGCAGTACTCTGTTTGGTACTGTGTGCAGTACTGTGTTTGGTACTGCACATGATGCCTGTGAGCAGTACTGTTTGGTACTGTGGGCGGTACTTGTGTGTAGTACTGTGTTTGGTACTATGCTTGGTACCTGTGTGCAGTACCTGTGTTTGGCACCATGTGTGATCTTTGTGGGCAGTGCCTGTGTGGGTACATCACTGCAGGCTGTACTTGTGTGTGGTACTGTGGTACCTGTGTGCAATACCTGTATTTAGCACTGTGTTTGGTACTTGTGTGCAGTACTGTGTTTGGTACTGTGTGTGACACTGAGTTTGGTACCTGTGTGCAGTACCTGTATTTGGTACTGTGTGTGGTCCCTGTGGGCAATGCCTGTGTGTGTGCAGCATGGCAGGCTGTACTTGTGTGTGGTACTGTGTTTGGTACCTGTGTGCAGTACCTGTATTTAGTACTGTGTTTGAGACTGAGTTTAGTACCTGTGTGCAGAACCTGTGTTTGGTACCGTGTGTGGTCCCCGTGGGCAATGCCTGTGTGGGTGCAGCACTGCAGGCTATACTTGTGTGTGGTACTGTGTTTGGTACCTGTGTGTGGTACCTGTATTTAGTACTGTGTTTGGTACTGTGCTTGATACTGAGTTTAGTACCTGTGTGCAGTACCTGTGTTTGGTACTGTGTGCAGCCCCTGTGGCCAGGGCCCATGTCGTTGCAGCATGTGGGCCATAGTTGTGTGTGGTACTGTGTCTGGTACCTGTCTTTGGTACTTGTGTGCAGTCTCTGTGGGCAGTACCAGTGTGGGTACAGCACTGTGGGCCATACCTGTGTGCGATACTGTGTGCAGTCCTTGAGGACAGCACTTGTGAGCAGCACCTGTGCAAAGTGCTGTGTTGGGTACTATGTGCAGTACCTGTGTTTGGTACTTCTGGGCAGTGCCTGTGTGGGGGCAGCACTGTGGGCCATACCTTTGGGCAGTAATGTGTGTGATACTTTGTGCAACCCCTGTGGGCAGTACTTGTGTGTAGTACCTGTGCGCCTACTGTGTGCCATACCTGTGTTTGATACATGTGTGCAGTACTGTGTGCCGCCCCAGTGGCCAGTGCCCATGTGGGCCCAGCCCTGAGGCCGTACCTGTGTGCAGGCGGATGTGCACCTTGAGGCTGCCCGAGGTGGAGAAGCTCTTCATGCAGTACTGGCACTTGAACGCCTTGATGCCGGTGTGCGTCTTAATGTGGGCTGTCAGCGTGCTCTTCACCGCGAAGGCGCGGAAGCACTGTGGGCACTTGAAGGGCTTCTCGTGGGTGTGGATGCGGATGTGGCGCACCAGGTCGCTGGGCTTGCGGAACTCCTTGGTGCAGTAGGGACACACGTGCCAGCGCACGCCGTTCTCCTCACGGATGGAGCCTGCGAAGGGAGAGGACACGTCCCGCTCGGCCTGGACGCCCCGCCCAGTGTCGGGTCCAGGGCCCCCTGCGGTCCCGACGGAAAGGTGCACGCATGATCAGTTATGGGAAAGCTTGGAATTCCCAGGATCACTGACATTATCGAGGGCTATGAGTTAATCTCGCTGAAAGCCCTAACAGTCGGGAAAAACACAGTTCACAGTGTCTGAGAAAGAGCGCCCACTGAGAAGGTGATCGACTCTGTAGGTCCAGCAGCACCAGGACGCAGTCGGCTCCCTTTCAATGAAAATGAAAGTAGATGGGATCGAATGACCCCATGCTTAACGCAGGGAACAGGAAGAGAAGGAATGCCGCTGGAATAAGTATTTATCAGGCCCCTTGGATATCACCAATAAAAAATAATAGAAATGCAAATATTAAGAAATGGTAAATTCATATGCTATAAAAGGAAATTTGTAAATAGTTAAGACAAATAAATAGTATGTATCAATTAATGATGAAATATAAGTGGATCTCTCATATTATTCAATTTTGAATCAAGTTTAAAACTATTTCTAATAGAAAAAAAATCACAAATTGATGGAAATAAAGTTAAGTACACCTGTCCCTCTGTTTTCAGCAGGAAACAGTGCCAAGACCCCAGTGGATGCCCGAAAGCCCAGATAGTAGGGAACCCTATGTATACTAAGTCTTTCCATCTGAGAACCAAGCCAGCTACTGAGTGGCGAATGCAGCAGCATGAGTGGGTGGGACAAAGGGATGACCTGTGTCTCCCTCACCCCTCTCGGGATGGAGGAGGACAGTGGACAGGGAAATGGTAAGCAATTTACAGCTTATGAACTGTTTATTTCTGGAATTTTCCGTTTAATATTTTTGAGAATTTGGTTGAATGCAGGTAACTAAAACTTAGAATCACTTCATTTTTAAAAATTTTGATTAGACTTATTCATCTGAAATTAAGGTAGCATCTACAGTGACTATACAGATAACTCACATAACGAATCCACATGAAATCAGAAAGATTTTGGCCACATTAATGAAATTCACCAGAACATTTTAAGTCAAGTTTATTTAACTGTGTCTGTACCAACACAGTTTTCTTAGGGAAAAAGAAAACCTGTTTCCTTCTGTCTTATCACTAAATATAAGGAATTCTCCATATATGCAAGTAAATCTGTAAAGATAGAAAACGTACTTTCTCGAATACAATATTCTTTGCAAGAATAATTCACATAAAAAAGAAAGGTGGGCTGGGCACAGTGGCTCACGGCCATAATCCCAACACTCTGGGAGGCTAAGGCAGACAGATAGCTTGAGCTCAGCAGTTTGAGATCAGCATGGGCAACATGGCAAAATTCTGTCTCTACAGAAAAAATTTTAAAACAATTAGCTGGGTGTGGTGGTGCATGCCTGTGGTCCCACATACTCAGGAGGCTGAGGTGGAAGGACGACTTGAGCCCAGGACACAGGAGTTGCAGTGGGCTATGATTGTACCACTGCACTCCAGCCTGGGTGACAGAGCCAGACCCTGTCTCAAAGAGAAAAAAAGGAAAGAAAGAAAGGTAGAAAAAAAGAATGAAAAATAATACATTTTTTAAACACAGTGACAGAATGTAAATAAAAACAAAGAAAGGCACAGACACAAATCACGGGGGTACATATGGACAAGGAAATAAGGGAACTGGTTTTAAAAGGTGAGACATTTGTGGTGACAGTACATAAAGATATCTAAAATTTAAGACTGCTTAAAATTAATAGGTAAAAATTAATTCAGAAATATGCATAATTACCTAAAGGCCTTATCATGACAAATCAAAAATGCAAGGTATAAAAGGGTCTGAGAGACTATAATATCTACTAGTGAAAATTAGGACACCAATCCCCAGAAATCAGATTTTTTTCCAAACCAAAATGAAACTATATCTCAAGTTACGCAGGATGACAATCTAAATCTGCCACCAGGTTCTAGTATCTGGGAATAGACTAGAACAGAGACTACGAACTGGAAGTACTGAAGCTGTCTCCAAATCTGGCCTGCATATGTTTTGTTTCACCCACACAATGTTAAAAAAGAAAATGGAATCCAGATTCCCAACTCTGACAAATGGAAAGATCTGGAAAGCTAGATCTGCAATCCCACATGGCAAGCTTTCCTGGAGTTGGGCAGTAGCTTTCCTCTTCAAATAGTAAGGCCAGGTGCGGTGGCTCACGCCTGTAATCCCAGCACTTTGGGTGGCCGAGATGGGTAGATCACCTTAAGTCGGGAGTTCAAAACCAGCCTGACCAACATGAAGAAACCCCGTCTCTACTAAAAATACAAAATTTGCTGGGCATGGTGGCACATGCCTGTAATCCCAGCTACTCGGGAGGCTGAGGCAGAAGAATCACTTGAACCCGGGAGGCAGAGGTTATGGTGAGCCAAGATTGTACCATTGCACTCCAGCCTGGGCAACAAGAGCAAAACTCCATCTCAATAAGTATATATATAAAAGATTAAATCAAAGATTTAGTTTAAAACATTAAATTATGACCAAGCACAGTGGCTCATGACTGTAATACCAGCACTTTGGGAGGCCAAGGCAGGAGGACTGCTCCAGGCCAGGAGTTCAAGACCAGCCTGGGCAATATAGCAAGACTCTGTCTCTACAAAAATAAAAACAACAAAATTAGCCAGGTGTGGTGGTGCACACCTATAGTCCTAACTACTCGGGAGGCTGAGGCAGGAGGATTGCTTCAGCCTGGGAGGTCGAGGATGCAGTGAGCTGTGATCGTGACACTGAACTGCAGTCTGGGCAACAAAGTGAGACCCTGTCTCAAAAAAAAAAAACCTATTAAATTATAAAAGTCAGATATAAGAGAAAGTGATCCATAATGTCCGTGATGAAGTCTAAATATCACCCAAGCCCAAAGTCATTAAATATTGACAAACTTAGCTATATATATATGTATAAATTTCTCCCCAGTTAAAAAAGTTTTTCAGCTCAAAAAGGTAAACAAATTAGAAAAAAAAGTACAACTGACCCTTGACCAACTCAGAGGTTAGGGGCACTGACCCCCGATGCAGTTTAAAATCTGCCTATAAGATATCCCAAAATCTTAACTATCAATAGCCTCCTGCTGACCAGAAGACTTGCCAGTAACATCAACAGTTAACACATATTTTGTATCTTATACATATTATATACTCTAATCTTACAATAAAGCTAGAGAAAAAATGTTATTCAGAAAAGCATAAAGAAGAGAAAATACATCTCCGATTCATTAAGTGGAAGTGGTTTTCCTCTGTCTACATGTTGAGTGGGCTGAGGAAGTGGGGGGTCTTGTTCTCTCAGGGTGGCAGAGGCGGAAGAAAACCTGCATATAAGTGGACCTTGGAGTTCAAATTTGTGTTGTCTAGGAGTGAACTGTACCCCACAAATACAGGTCACAAAATACTATCATCTTTAATACCTATGGACAAAAGAAGTCAAGAGTTAGTCTTATAGGAAAATACAGGTACTCTTTAACATGAAAAGCCTCAACCTTACCCCTGTAAGAAAAATACAAATTCAACATACAATAAGACACCATTTTCTAACCTATCAGATGAGTAAAAAAAAGTCCCCAAATTTTGATAATTTCTTGAAAAGGCTGTGGGGAAACAGGTGCTCCAATAATTGTAGAAGGTAAATCTACATGACTACATGAAAGTTAACTGTTTATCAAAACTTACTCCTTTTCACCAAAAGGAAAGTGTAACTGTTTACAAAATCCTTTCATTTGTTATCAAGTACATTACTGATACCAATGATAAAATTTCAACAAGGTCGGTACAGTGGACAATAGTTCTGGGTCAATTTTAATTTCCTGATATTGATGATTTTACTATGATTATGTACAAGGATGTCCTTGATTGTAGGAAATAGACACTAAAGTATCTACAGTTAAAAGGGCATTATATCTACAAGTCATCTTAGTAAATTCAGGAAAAATATAGGTAAACAGCGAAAACATTTGTAGTAAAATGTTAACATTTGGGGGAATATGGATGAAGGGTATATGGGAATTCCTTGTATTGTTTTGAAACATTTCCACTAAGACTGAAATTTTTTTAAAACTGAAATGTCCTTACAGATAAACGTACATGTGTGAAATGATGCAGCTACACTCATGGCCACTGCAGCATCATTCATGTTAGCAATGGCTGCAGATTGGTTAAATTACGATACATTCACAAAATGAAACATTATTCAGGCATTTTGAAAAATAAGATATCAAGTGGAAAAAAGTAACCTGAAAAATATAATCACATTATACTATACTCATAGAAGGAAGTCACTCGTCCTCCTAGAAAATAATCACACAGATGCCTGTGCTTGTTTAAAAGACACAGAAGACAGTAGTGGTGAGCTTCCCTGGGGAGGGGTGGCAGAAGACCCCTCACAGAAGTTCTGTGTACACGACTGTGTCTTTGAATTGTGTGGCATGAGCATGTTTCACCTATTTAATTTTAAAACACATATATTCACTAAGCACTTATTATTGGTCAGGTACCACCATGCTGTCCACTTTACATGGATCCTGCCATTTGCTCCTCTTTCATTTATTCTATCCTTAGTCCCACCTTACAGATGAGAAGCTGACATCTTAAAAGTTAACTGACTTGCCCAGGACCAGATGGCCAGTGAAGTCCATGCGGTCCTAGCACCTAAGTGCAGTTGTCACAAGGAAGTCTGTCTTCCCAGTGCTACTTCAAGCACAGCATGACAAGTGCCAAGTGCCATGCCAGGCATCAAAAGGCATCCTCCCCGGAACGGACTGTGGTCTAGGGGAGAAGTGGGCAGGGCAGTGTAACCAAGCATGTATGGCAGAGCATCAGAGGTGCCAAGACAGATGTATGCACGGATGCACTCCAGGAATGCAAAGACAATGCTGATTACTTCCGTAGGAGAAGGCTCAGAAACTTCTGCAGAAATAAGGTGGCCCTGTGGGTGAGCTTCGAAGGCAGATATTTGCCAAGAAGGACACAGTCTGAGGTACATTTATCAGATAAAAGCAGTAGCAAAAGCCAGGTGTGAAGGTAAGTCCCAGAAACTTCTAGTTCAATATGGCTGGGGTAAAGGATGTCTGGTGGGACTAGCAAGTCAGAAGTGCAGGCAGGGCTAAATTACAGAAAGCCTTACATGCTGCAGAAAGTTTCTTGGCAGGAGAGAAAAAAAGCCTAGACGTGTTCTCTTCAGTCTTCAGTTAGCTCCCATGCAAGAGAAGGTGCCATGGGCCATCCAGTCACTTGATCTCCAGCATTAACTGGGCCAGCAGGAGGACGAGGATGACCAAAGAGGAAGGCCGCTGGCCAGACACGGGTAGGGTAGGCAGGCAGGGGCAAGGTAGTAACCAGAAAGACATCTGTGGGTTCTTCTGTGGGATCGGAGAGCACCTACTGTCATCAGAAAATTCCAAGTAGAGCACCTGGGATGGATGTGCCTGCTCTTTTGGGGCAAAATCCAAATGCTGGTTCCAACAAAGGACCCTGGCCTGCTGGGAGCATCAGAAGATTCCCCCAGATGCCTGACAGGTACATACAGAAGTTCTAGCCCAGAAGACAGTCATGGCGACACAAAGTCTTTCTGCTTTCAAGGACCAGAACATCAAATATTCAGAAGTAACTACTATCCAACAACTAATTAGAGAGGGACTCATATCTCAATGTCACACACAAATGCAGACTCCCCAGCCAGAGAAGACCTTTACGTAAAATACAACAGCCCGAGTCACCTTCTTGGCTTTTGTTACAGAATATCTCACTGCCCAGCCTAAGTGTGTGTGTGTTTGTTTTGTTTTTTGAGACAGAGTCTCGCTCTGTCGCCCAGGCTGGAGTGCACAATCTCAGGTCACTGCAAGCTCCGCCTCCCGGGTTCACGCCATTCTCCTGCCTCAGCCTCCCGAGTAGCTGGGACTACAGGCGCCCACCACCATGCCTGGCTAATTTTTTTGTATTTTTAGTAGAGATGGGGTTTCACCATGTTAGCCAGGATGGTCTCCATCTCCTGACCTTGTAATCTGCCTGCCCCTGCCTCCCAAAGTGCTGGGATTACAGGTGTGAGCCACTGCAGCCAGCATTTGTTTGTTTTTTATGTGTTTGTTTGTTTGTTTTAAAAAAAACACTCTCTCAGTAGCAGACCTACTAGAACACTGGGAACACTTCATTCAAACCTGGTGGAACCACAGCAGCAAATCTTACCAAATAATCATTATACAAATCAGAAGTGACAGGTCAGTGCTGGGTCTCGGGGCTTCACACAAAAGCCTCTGACATGGTTTGGCTCTGCGTCCCCACCCAAATCTCACCTTGAATGCTAATGATCCCCACATGTCCTGGGAGGGACCTGGTGGGAGGAAACTGAATCATGGGGGTGGGTTTCTCCTCTGCTGTTCTCTTGACAGTGAGTACGTCTCATGGGGTCTGATGGTTTTATAAAGGGTAGTTACCCTACACACGCCTCTCTTTCCTGTAGCCGTGTAAGATGTGACCGCCATGATTGTGAGGCCTCCCCGGCCATGTGGAACTATGAGTCAATTAAACCTCTTTCCTTTATAGATTACCCAGTCTCTGGTATGTCTTTATTACAAGCATGAGAACAGACTAACACAGCCTCTTACATAAACCTGGCCCTCAACTAATGACAGATTTATAGATATGCTGCTAAGACTGGGCCAAGAGAAGCATGCAACTGGATATCTGAAACTGTAAATCGAGGAACGGATCCTGCTGATGAAATGCAGCTAGTAGAATCTTTTTATTTATTTATTTATTTATGTATTTAGACATGGAGTCTCACTCTGTCACCCAGGCTGGAGTGCAGTGGTGTGATCGTGGCTCACTGCAACCTCTGCCTCCTAGGTTCAAGCCATTCTCCTTCCTCAGCCTCCTGAGTAGGTGGGATTACAGGTGCGCACCATCACGCCCAGCTAATTTTTGTATTTTTAGTAGAGGTAGGTTTCACCATGTTGGCCAGGCTGGTCTCGAACTCCTGACCTCAGGAGATCCACCCACCTTGGCCTCCCAAAGTGCGGGGATTACAGGTGTGAGCCACCATGCCTGGCCAGTAGAATCTTTTTAACAAGTACTACAGTCTGCTGGGTTTTTCAGCATTGACCAGGAAGATGATGTTGATTTTCTAGCCAGGTTTTCTTGGCTGGTCGCAGGAAAGAGACAGTCACTGATAGTTAGCTGGACTATGTGAATTAAGAATGGGAATATCAAGATGCTCAAGAGGCACTAGGAGCTGCTGAAACAAGGGTGGCACCGACACTGAGGTGACCAGCTCTTGACGACAGGACCTCCTCTAAGATACTGGCTTCTGCTGTGATTATGTTCAGATTTTGAAACATCTTAGAGTGCTCTCAGATCAATAGAAAGCTGGTGCAGCAGCAATCATGTTAGTTGTCACAAAGGAACTTATGATGAAGACCATATCTTTGAAAATGAGAGTAACGATGAAGCCATGTTTGTCAACGATAAAAAACAACAGAAGTTACTGTTGGACAAGCCAGCTCAAGCTTCACCAGTTACTGCTGGCTCCTGCGCAGTTTATACTTTGACACCGCAGCACTGGCAGGCTACACGGTTTATAGAGGCTGCAGGAGCAGCAAGCTTGCTATAGAAATTGGCAGAAGCTCCTCCAAGATCACATGGTGCCTCCTTCTCAGGTGCTGGATCAATGGCTAATGCTTTGCAAATGTGACACAGCTGTTGGTAATGTCAGGCGTAAACTCTTATCAGCATATATCTGTGACATGAGGTTTTCGGAACTTGTCAGATAGGAAAGTTCTTCACAGCTGAACCTCAACACATTCCGTGGGTATTAATGGCTTTCTTAGATCACAGGGAGTCTGCAACACTGTAGTGCAAAAGCACGCAGCAGAACTGCTTAGCAGTTCTTCAGATCTGTCAGATCTCTCAAGAAACAATGAATCCTTTCATTGAGGATATTCTGAATAGAACAGAAGACTTATCAGGGCTTTCTCCACTGAGAAGCATTAGCAGTCCTTACTGAAGAACAATCAACTATTTGTTTAAGAGACAGCTGGAGTACCAATTATGGACAGCAAACACCCATCAAAAAGGAAGCAAGCATTAACTGAGGAATCCATGGACTCCACTGATGGACAAATTTAAACTTCTGTTAGGAACACTGATGCTGACAGCAGAGGAAGAAAGGGAAACATCTATAACAGACTGCCTCCACCACGCTGCTGGACTTGCCAGAGCAGCAAGCAGCCTGGGGAATGGCGTGACTGTTCCGAGGCTCTGAGCTGTTTACAGATACTCTCATCGGCCCTCAGCTGTGGCTTACAGAAGGATATGCTCAGAAGCAGAGTTCCCATGTTCCTCCTCATTGCATGATTACTTGCCTGGAGGAAGAAGTCCTTCTGTTCCTCTTGTCTGCTCAGACATGTGCTCAAAGACTAGGAAGGAAGAGACCCCCAGCAACTCATTCCTTTTATCAAGCAGATTACAGCCAAGCCTACGACACAGGTATCCCCATTTTATGACAGATGCTCATGCCTCTGCTCATGCAGTTGTTGAAGAATTGCTCTGACCAGCAGAAGAAAACAACCAGTCGGCTGCTGAGAAAGGCAGATGCTGCGGAGGAGTTACTTTGCCTCCCTTCTGTCAGTCACAGGCAGTGGAATGAGTGAAGGAACAGAGAACAGAGAATGAGTGCTGGTTACTTTCTCACAGGAGCAGCTGAATATCCAGATCCAAGTGCACAGAAATAGGTTTTGTCCTTCAAAGTTGAGAACCTCAGGGAGGTTCAGAGGGACTATGGAATTTCTTGCTCCTGTTTATAAGCGCATTGCCCCCATGTGGTTCCCAGAACCTTGAAAACAAATCTCTATCCTGGCAGATGCACAAACAGTGCTGGCTGATGTGGTTACACAGCGACACTGAGAACAGTGCATCGCAGATGCAGCCCAGGAGGCACTGAGCATCTTCACCAAGGAAACCTGCCCTCCTCACATGCTGCCCCAGAAATGATTTAGGACTTTTATCAAGTGCTTCAGCAGCCTGAAGCTCAAGTTTTACGAGAATTCTTTAAAGTACTCTTCCAGGGAGGAAACCCTAAGGACTGCATCTCCTTGGGTCTACTTCACAAGGAGAATTCCAGTTAATAATTTAGGGGGAAAAAATCATTTTTGTGTGCCATTCACACTAGCATTTTTAACACTGCTTTGGGCTTACTGCAGTACGCTTACTGAGGATTTTCTGATATGAGGTCTGTTGCACTCATGGATGCAGACCCCACGGAGAAGGAGAAGGGCTACCTGCACTTAACTTTTACGCAATTATAAAAATCAAATTTATCTGAGCTGTAAGCACTTGGCAGACCACAAACAACAAAAGAAGAACGTAGGAGAAGGTTTGTTACAGGGAATTTTAAAAAGCACATTTGCAGAGATCATGATTTTAAAAAGCAGATGAGTCTAAGAGCCACACCATCCTGGAGCCCGTGGACTGAAACAGGACAGCAGGATGCCAGTCAATTACAGACCAGTACAGTATACCGAAGTTCACAGTGATGACCCCAGGTCATCAAGAAGTGGCTAAGTTAACAAGATTACACTCTGATCTAAGAAGGTAAAGTATGCAATGACTTTTAGAAAAGTTTCCATACACAATAGTTTCACTATACCATACCATTTTCATCCTTAAAGGAATCAATCATCAGCTTTCCAAAACACCATTCACCATGATTTCTGGATAGCCAGTATTTCACCACAATAAATGTCTTTTTTTTTTTGAGACAGAGGCTCACACTGTTGCCAGGGCTAGAGTCCAATGGCATGATCTCAGCTCACTGCTAACTCCGCCTCCCGGGTTCAAGCGATTATCTTGCCTCAGCCTCCCGAGTAGCTGAGATTACAGATGCCTGCTACCACACCCAGCTAATTTTTTGTATTTTTAATAGAGATGGGGTTTCACTATGTTGGCCAGGTTGGTCTCGAACTCCTGACCTCATGATCCACCTGCCTTGGCCTCCCAAAGTGCTGGGATTACAGGCATGAGCCACTGTGCCCGGTCATAAATTTCAAACTTTACTAAAAGTTTAGAATGATTTATGTGTCACAAGTTGTATGATAACTATAAAAGCATTGTTAAATTTTTACTATAACTTCTTCAAACAAAGCAAATCCCGCCAAAAACATTCAATCTGATAAAAGTGAATAAATCAAAAGCAATACTTTTACATGGTGGAGTATGCTTAATTTAGAAGCATAATGAAGGTGAGTTATAAGCAATTAATGCTACGACTTACGAGACAAGAATAGTTTTCCTCATGGTCTTTCTAAGATATCAAATGATATTTCATCCTTGGAGAGGCATTTTCAGATAGAATCACTATGTTAAAAGTGCACTGGTCATTGAAAAGTTTTAATTAAAAGGAACATCTTTATATAGAAACATGTTCCCAGGCTGAGTGGTAGCTCATGCCTGTAATCCCAGCATTTTGGGAGGCTGGGGCAAGAGGATCACTTGAGGCCAGGAGTTTAAGACCAGACTGGGCAACATAGCAAGACCTCAGCTCTACAAAAAAAAAGTTTTTCACTAGCCATATGTGGTGGCACATGCCTGCAGTCCCAGCTACTCAGGAGGTTGAGGCAGGAGGATTGCTTGAACCCAGAAGTTCAAGGCTACACTGAGCTATAATCGCGCCATTGTACTCTAGCCTGGACAACAGAGCAAGACCCAGTCTCAAAAAAAAAAAAAAAAAAGTCCCCATGGTTTTCTCATAACCATATTAGACAGGTCACTTAGCAAAAACAAAAACAAAAACAAAACAAAACAAAAAAAAGCACTGGCTCCAACTTGTACTAGGGATCCCATGAATGTAATGGGTAATTATTAGAACTGCGTGCACTTGCTCAGTATTCTACATGTGTATTTGATTGATTCAAGTAGTCCAGAAATTACCTAATCGTTACCAACTCTGTAAACACAGCACTCCAACCTAGAACACCGTACAGGAAGGTTTCCTGCAATTCCATGTGGAATTCCTTGGCTAGCACTTGGTGCAGGGAGAAAGCTGCTTCCAGCACATGCGGGTGAAGGTCTGGAAGGAGCACCACGGGGTGGCGCTCACCTTCTCGGTCTAAGGATCATGGCTATGTGGTACTTTCAGGAAGGAGAAGGTCTGACATGGCTCCTCACTCAGTGGCTTGCTGCCCAGGTGAACACATCTAATTTAGCACAATAAGTAGAGACAGTGGCCCATGGGGCTCAGGCGGGCACTCGCATACGGGTAATACATCTGCATCAGATTATCAGGAACACATAACACACCTGTAACCTGGAAGGCTACCACACAGCTAATCAAAATACATGGAAATGGCTCCTGTTTCCCTTTCTTGCCCTGCTAGATACCAGGAAACTGTGTGGGAGAAACTGCTTAGATTCCAGCATCCTGTCTTTCACTTGGGGAGAAGAAGGCCAGATCAAGGGGAAGAAGAGCAGGACTTGTGTTGTTTGAGAAACAAGAACTTCACAATCATGTTATAAATGAGAAAATGTATTCTAGGAAAGAAGTGTTAACAGAAATGGCAATGTTATTCCATGCTTTGTAGCAAGAATGCACTTGTTCCCCAAGACACCTGGGAAAGGTTTTTACAGGAACAGTTTTGCCAAAAAGACAGGAATCTTTTTCAAGAAAGATGTAGTAAATTCCTGCTCCTGTAGAAAGAGCAATATTGAGCACTGTGGAGTGTTCAGAAAAGAAAAGGCTGTATTCCCGGCCAGAAAGAGCTTATTACCTAGAAGGGACATTACACTGCATCTGTGCACAATTAACATGAGGGAATGCAGGAATCCTAAACACTCTAAGTGCTGTGGGAGATAGGACAAGGAAAAGCACCTCTCAGAGTCCGTCCATGAGGAGGAGCACTGAAGATGCTTGAATGACGGAGCACTGACGATGCTTGAATGATGGCCAAGATTTGACAGAGACCAGAGGGAGAGGTTTTGAAAAGGAAGGCATCCTTGCTGCAGAAAACCTGCAGAAAGCATGATGTGCAGAAACGCAGGGACGCCTAGAAACAGTAGGAATCCAGTTTCAGTATGATGTATAATAAGTTTGTGCCTAGAAGCACAGAGGGAGGAAGGATTGGAAATGCAGGCTGGACAGGTGATAGGATACTCAGGAGCCAAGAAATGGATCTTGGAGTGTAACGGGAAAGGGTGACGTGTGGAGGAGGGAGCTGTGCTGCAGGGGTCCTTTGATGAAGAAGAGGAAAGGACTAGTCAGAAGCTACTAGAATCACATGGCTGGATGCCAGAAGCACCAAGGGTGAGAAAAACTGAAGCAAAGCCGTGGATCTCAGTGGAGAGGAGGCACCTAAGCAGAGCAGAGAGAGAACAGTCAGAGACAATAAGCTTTCAAGCCCTGGCAAGGAGTCAGGACAAACTGAATACAGGAAAGAAGCCAGGTTAAGGAGAAGAGATAAATTTAAGAAATTTTATGGCTGTTATTTTTATTTTTAAATATCAACCAACTACAGCTAGCTACAAAACATTCAACAAACATATCCCACCACCTTCAGAGGAAAAAAGAAGGGCATATTTCTTAAAAACCAGAAATACGCTATCCCAATGTCTAAACTTTAAAGTTTAGCAAAATTACCAGGTAGAAATGGTGATTTCTTCTTTATCATTTTTTTTTCTTTTTTATCCAGTTTCTCCGGGCTTTCCTGTTCTTTTTCTTGCTCTGCGTCTGTAGGGTCCATCTGCTCATTTGAAACGCTGGAAACATCTGGGTTTTGAACCTGTGGTGCAGAGGTCTTGGCATGGCTGGAGTCATTAGGATGTGCTGCAACTGGAATTGAAGACAGCCCACTGTTTTCTAAGGCTTGCTAAGACAGAACAAAACTAAAAGGTTAGAAGATAACGATGGCCCAAATCTGCCTACCAAAATCAATCACAAAGATTTACCTATAGAATTCTAATTTCATTCCAAGAAACAAGAATCTACAATTCCAAGTAATCACTTAGCAGTGAGGCTTCCAACCCTTTGAGGCTGTAACATCTTTTCTGATATATGACATTCTGCCCCCACCCAAAATAATATAAGCGTTTACATTTCTAATTAAAATTTATTTGACTTTCAGAAATCTTACCTCACACAACTTTGGTTGTCTCTAAATAAACTTGGGAATCACTACCTTAAGGCTTTTGAGTTACACTGGGCTTAACTTTAAGGTATCGGCTGTAGAACGACACCTTGAGATTCCTCATACCCTTGGCCAGCTCTTCCCCATGAAGGTATAGGAGGAAGGTTAAACAAGTCAGAGAGAGACAGGAGAAGGAAGGCCCCCTCTGTTTAGAAGTGAAGAGTTAGTGTGAAGTAGCGGTGGACTAGAAGGCTGGGGGCTCTGTGCTCCTGCCCCACCCCTCTCCCACATGTGTAGGTGCTGCCCACACACCTGAGAGAAGGCCAGGCAGTATGAATGCTCTCAGAATTGTCAACACCCATGCCTGTCTCCAAATTATAAACCAAAACCTCAAGAAAGAATACAATACTTTTTCCACCTCTGTCAACATAAATAGATACAACTGATGAAAAGGCTGTTCTTTTCAAGTAAGTTCATTTACAGAAAAAAAAATAAAAGTATGTGATTTTTTTAATGTATAGATGAATAAATCATTTGCATGTTGTGCCGTCCATAAGCAATTAAGTAGACATATTAATTTCTTTTGGTTCAGGCACATTTTTCATGAGGATACCCTGACTTTGACAAGTCCTGCAGATTTATTTCTCAATGATCATCCTGGTTTCTGACCCAGCGCGAGCGCGTAAGCCTCACACCGCAGGGAAGCGTGCTTCACCTGTAAAATGTCCTGGCTGATGCCCACTGTGATGCTCAGCTGCTGCCCAGGCTGCGGGGACTGCCCTGACTCCACCGGCCCCGGCTCTGAGAGCTCCAGGAGCTGCTGGATGACGTCGCTCACTGCCTGGGAGCTTGGCTGGCTTGAGGCTGACGTGGCTTGGGCTTCTGTCTGTTGAAGAGGTAACGTCTGAAAGAGTGTGGCCTGAAATACAGAAACATTTCCATTAAAAATACAATTTTGCTCTTCGATTTAAAAAGGAAAATTAAAAAAAAAAAAAGGCAATACCCTCCTTAATACCCTCCTTAAGGGTGTTAGATTCTAAGAGTATCCTAAAAATTTTAAGTATCATGCCTCACTGATTCTTGTGTTTGGCATGATATTGGCTCTTAACATATACAATAAATTGTTCTAATGCAATTTTTTACAGTTTTTTCAAGTGGGCAGTGGAGACTCAAGATGACAGACTGAGGGCATGAACCCTCACCTTCCTGTTAGCTCATAAAATTGAAGGAATTTTAAAAATATCAAGTTATACAAATTTAAAAAGTAGGAAAGAACCACTGCAGTCAAAATAATTCAACACATTTGTGAAAAATTCTTCCTGCAGGGAGACTGGAGGAATATTAATGCTACAGCCAAGAAAACCTAAGTCAGAGGAAAGGGCTGTGATGGGAGAGAGAGCCAGTCCCACCCCTGCAGGGCTTCGGAATCCGAAATGTCCCATCCAGAGGAGGACGGATGGCAGGGAAACTACCCGTACAACACCATGCGGGTGGGGACAGGACACTCTGCCTTTGTCAACACCCACAGAATGGACAACTCTGAGAGTGAACCTTGACAGAAACTACGGACTTTGGTTAATAATAATCATATATCCACATTCATTCACCAGTTGTAACAAATGTACCCGACCAATGTGCCGTGTCGGAAATGGGGGAAACTGAGCGCGAGAGCAAGAGAGAGTATATGGTAGATCTCTGGGCTTCCTGCCGAAATTGTCTTTAAACCCAAAACTGCTCTAAAATTAAAGTCTGTCAATTTAGAAAATAAAAATAAAAACAGAACAAAAAGTATTAGGACCAAACATGAACGCCCCTGTCTTCCTCCACGGAGGAAGTGGCAGACAGGCACTTACTTTGAGGCCAAAAAAAAAAAAAAGAGGAATCTCTAAATATCTTTTATCGCTAAAAAAGATAAAAAAGAATAAATGACCTGGGAAGAACTAGGGTACCTTTTGTGGCACTAAATTCCCAGACTAAGTCTTTTGTGTTCTGCCACCAGGGTCCCGTGAAGGGCTGGTTCCCCTGGCCACTCACACTCAGTGACCCCTGGATCCACAAGCACCATCCACGTGTCAACAGTTCACACACAGGTTAGCGCTGCCCTTTCCTAAAACACAAACAGGCGACCAAAGATGATGAGGTGGGCCCAGGAGAGAGACGGGGAGATGACCCCAGACAAGTAACTCAACGAGCACAAAAAGCTTTTTAAAACAGAATGCTTACTGGATTTCAGAAAAAGCGCATCAAACAAGAAAACAAAAGTCGTGAAAAAGAAACAATCAGATCATCACAAGGCAGAGCTCTCAGAAATTAAAAATCTTACTAAAAAAAAAAAAAAAAAAAACAAATCAAAAGAGTCGTAAGATAAAGCTGAGGAGACCTCTCCAGGCCTGGCCTGGTGGCTCATGCTTGTAATCTCAGGGCTTTGGGAGGTTGAGGTTGGAGGATTGCTTGAGGCCAGGAGTTTGAGACCAGCTTGGGCAACATAGTGAGACCTTGTCTCTACAAAAAATTTAAAAATTAGTCGAGCATGGTGGCATGCACCTGTAGTGCCAGGTACTCAAGAGGCTGAGACAGGAGGATTACTTGAGCCCAGGAGTTCAGGGTTACAGTGAGCTATAATCATGCCACTGCACTCCAGCCTGGCTGACAGACAAAAAAACCTCAGGGCTGAAAAAGGCCAAGAGTTAGAAAATGTGAAAGGTAAAATAAGAGACACGTAGAGTCAATCCTAGCAGCTGGACACTGATTCCTAGAGAGTCCTGAAAAAGAATATATATAATTTAACTTCTAATGTTCTTACCTGCCCAAATAAGAGTATAAGGTAAGGGAGATTCCAGGTTTCTAAATCCCTATAACTACATTTCTTTCTATTGAGAATATAAATGTTTAAAATGATCTGGACTATTATTCCAGATTATTCACTACATCTATGTTTTGATTTGCATATTGCCAAAGGAAATGATGAAAACTAATATTTGGTTGATTTACACAACATTAAAAATTTTATTTAAAAAAATTCAGACCAAAATAGAATGTTGAAGACATAATTAGTGGACTCCAACTATTCTCCAGCTTTATAATTCATTTTACAACATTCTATCTGGTCAAGAATAAACTGAGAAATCATCCCACACTGCAAATATTGTGAAAAAAGAAAAGAAAAAACAAACACTAAAGGTAAACCTAAGTTTAAAAACTAAGTATTAATTAGACTTATTTTCCATACTGGTAGGAGGCAACTGTTGACATAACACAACCAAGTAACTGCATTCATAAGCATACATTAAAACTTCCGACACTTGTATTTAATGTCTATTACTATTAAGATACCATAGCTGATGTTTAAATTTTACCATTTATTAATCTGTTGAGAGGCTAGTACAGTACAAGTAACTAAACGAGGCTGAGATAGGATGCCTACAGAAAAAGTAAGCGTGTGTATGTCCCTGTGTATGTGTGCGGGCGCGCGCACCTGTCTACACACAGTCTCTCTGTGTGTAGGCATATGTATTTAGAGTCATAGAATTTTTAACTACATGTACTGAAAAATATATTTTAGTTTCAAAAGTCCAAAGACTTGGGAAAAAGTATCACTGTCACATAAGAAAAGAGAAATATTACCTACAAAGGATAATTAATTCTTAAATTATAATGTAAAGACAAAGAATATTCAACAATCATCAATAACATTGTAGAAATTATTTCACAAATTAATGATTACAGTTTGTCTTATTTTTACAGGTTCAGATGACAGTCTGAATCAAATTATTCTCAAATTTAAAAAGATTGACTTTAATTCTTTAAAAATTTGCACCTTTTCTCCGTATACAAAATTTTCATAGCACCTTTCCACTACTAAATGTTCAATTGTAAAGGTCATATTGAAAACGACAGATTTTAGTTTAAAAAGAAGTTCTTCCAAATTACTAAACTTACCGTTAAAACATGAGCAGTCTCTGTGGAACTTGTGGAATTCTGTGGCCCACCCATATGCATCTTGCTGATATGCGTGTTTAAGCTGCCTAAACTCTTAAATACACAACTACATTCTCTACAGTTATAGGTAGGACCACTCTTGACCTTAAAGAATCAAAAAGAAAAAAATGATGTTTCACAATTAATTGTTAAATTTAAACATTTAAATTATGGCAAATCATAATTTACCATTCCATTCAAAATGACAGAAATAATCTAACCCTTCAACATTACCTTTTTTCTTTTAAATTAGATAGTTCTAGAATCGATAACCCAACTCTTTAAACAATATTGCTGGTATAAGATGAGTTGAAATTTCAGCCTTTTCTATAAAGTAGAAATTATTCAAGAGTGAGAAAACACATTTTTCAAATATTGTAATTTAATAAAAACAAACTGTCAGGCAGAAGATGTTCTCGGTTTTTTAAACAGCTGAATACAATGTTCAATAGTGAAGGCCAGACAGTTATATATAAATACATTTTACACCAAATATGCTTTCAGATGGCCAAAACCACAGAGGTTAGGAAAGACGGTCATAACGATATATGAACTTTTCATCAATTTTGATATTCTGTATCAACAACTAATTTTCTTTTTTTTGAGATGCTCTGTCGCCTAGGCTAGAGTGTAGTACTGCGATCTTGGTTCACTGCAACCTCTACCTCCCAGGTCAAGTGATTCTTCTGCCTCAGCCTCCCGAGTAGCTGGGATTACAAGTGCCGGCCACCGTGCCCAGCTAATTTTTGTATTTTAGTAGAGATGGGGTTTTGCCATATTGGCCTGGCTGGTCTCGAACTCCTGACCTCAGGTGATTCACCTGCCTCAGCCTCCCAAAGTCCTGGGATTACAGACGTGAGCCATCACACGTCTAACAACTAATTTTGGCCTAACAACTAATTTTAAAACTATGATAAATCCAGAAACTATGGAAACCAGTAAAATGAGTAAGAACAGCTATGAACAGAGAAAATATCTAAAATATTATTTCTCTATTACTAAAACCCAGTGTTAGTTACTGTAGAACTATGAAGGCTAGCTTGAAAACTCATTGGCCCCCTCTGAACTTGAGTAAGACTTCCATTCTGTTTCTGGTGCCTAAGAAGCAAATTTAGATTCCTCACAGGACTGGATAATATTTACGAACCAACTTTTAGAGGCTCTTTCTGGAACAACCCATTCTAGTACAGGTCCGAGAGCGCCTCTCAGTGGCAACAGGCAAGTCTCTGGGCCCTTTAGTATAGGGGGAGTTTTCTAAACTCAAGAGTACTAGCAAGTACCTCACAAGGCTGCTCTAAGGTTCCAGTGAGGTATGTCTGTGTGCTACACAAATACACGATCCTTCCTATGCAATCATCTTCACCCAGAGGCAACACCACAAGAATGACTTACAACAGCCCAAATGTATTCTTCTGAAATCTAAAGGTAACCTCAGTACCTCACTAATATTGACATGCCTTCCTAATGTCTCTGGGTCTTAGACATTAAAAAGATTAACTCATTGAACATGGAACTCTGAATCTGTTCATAAAACTACGTGAGACGTGCAGGGTTTTTTCTCAATTTAGATTCTCTTTTTCATTTTAGACATTCTGTTTATCTAAGATCAAAGACAGCTTCTACTTGTTTTTATTAAATTTGGATAGTGAGTGTTAACTCTAAGTTCACTTCAGCGTTAGTTAAGGTATTACTCTAAGGAAAATTAAGAGATATACATTTGCTCTTAAGAATATGATAGTTTTTAATAAAAGATTACTTAAATAACTCAAAGTAAAAAAAAAAGAATATGATAGTTTTTGTTCTGCAAAATTGTTTCATAGGATATACTGATCCATGATATAAGTATTTGTGTTGTTTAAATATTTCTTTGTATTCACAATTAGAATATAAATCAATAAGTCATGACGGTTAGTTAGAGCAAAGGTTGACCTGCTTTACAGAAATACTTGCAGAGGATCTACACAACAGTATGCTCTGCAGACAACAGAAAATTACCATGGGAAATCATCAGTTTAGTCGAAAGCGTGGACAAGCAGCATGGAAGGAAATGAACAGAGCAGGTCTCTGTCCAAGAGGGAATGGACATGTACCATATGAGCTCTGTAGTATTAGCAGTAAGAAAAACACTTTTTTCCCAATTTTATTTTTTATCTTTTAATTTCTTACACTTGCCTGTGTTTCAAGTTTGCTAAAGGGATGAAATACATTATTGAGAATGATGGACTATAACTAACAAAGGTATTAGGATTATTTTCAAGTATTTATTCACCAAAGCCATGCTGTCAGCAAGAAGACAAAAAGAGAGTAGTTTGTATTTCTTCCACATGTAATAAACCAAAAAAATTCCCACGTATGTATTTTCTAAAACGGGATCTGCTCGGCACAAAATCAACCTGCATTTTTTTAAATGGAAAATAATTTCTCAGGTCCGTTTATTAACCCAAAAGATACCTACTGTCCCCTGAGAAATACTGCTTATGCCCCCAACCCATGTTTACCTCTGAGTGGACTCGCTGCACGTGCGAATGAAGATTCCCTTTCTGAGAGAAGGCAGCAGGACAGAAGGCACAGGCGTGGGGCTTTTCACCTGTGTGCTTGATCATGTGGGTCTGCAGTGCCCCCTTCTGGTTAAAAGCTTTTCCACATTCACTACATTTAAACGGCCTTTCACCTAGAGAGGGAGAAAAATGATCAAAATATAATTTCATATTGTACGGGCATCTTACGGATTAAAAAGAACAACATTGAAGTTGCCCAAACCTATCCCTCTGGCCAAAATGTCTCCCCAGAATTCTAGATGCATATATCCAAGTGTCTACTTTAAATCTCCAAATTAACACGTCAAAACTGCACTTGTTCATCTCCCAGACTGTTCCACCTGCGGGCTTCATCAGGCAATGCCGTCCTTCCAGGGGATCAGCAAAAACCCTTGGAGTCATCCTTACCTTTGGTTGCTCTCACGTTTCACACTCAATAGTAACTTCAAAATACAGCCAGCGCAGCCCTGCTGCCCGTCCAAACCACCACCCCAGGCTAAGGCACTCCCCCATCACTCAAAGCTTCTGAAACCACCTCCAACTTGACTCACTGCTTCCACCCTGGCCCCTTCCTAGGCTGCTCTCAAAGCAACAGACACAATGACCCTCTTTAAGTCCGAGCAAGTCACTTGTCTGCTCAAAATCCTCAAAGGCCTCCAAACCCCCCCAGAGTAAAATCAAAGTTCTTCTAATACTCAGCAGAGGAGGTGCCAGTGCTGTGGTCCCCCACCGGCTGTTGTCAGCTCCCCTGTCCCTGCTCAAGATCTTGCTCCCTCTCCCCACTCCTGCCACCGCCCTCAGACACAGCAGGCAGGTTTCCACTTCTGGGCCTCTGAAATCCACCACCTGGGTGGTTCTCCCCCAAGTATCCCCAAGACTTGTTCTCTCAGATTCTTCAGGCCTTTACTCAAATTCCCCTTTGCACTGAGCACTTTCCAGTCCATTCTATTTAACATTAAAATCTCCCCTGTCCTCCCTGGGAACCCCTGGCCCTGTTCTCTACTTGATTTTTCTGCAGGCTTCTCAGCATTTGACCTTTTATATTTTACTCAGTGTTCATCTCCCCTCCCTAGAATGCATGCTCCAAGAAGGCAAGCGCTTGTGCACTGCAGCTCTTTAGCAACTAGAACAGGGCCTCATGCACACCAGCACGCAGTACAGATCTGATGAATGAAGGAATGAGCGAAAAGACAAAATCGAGTTAGGTAAGAGCCTAACTGCAAGGCTACTTAAATTTCTAGTCTTACTAAATTTTCACTCCCTAAGAAACCAAAAGCAGCTGAGTTCATAGTAACATCAGATCCCTGCTTCTCTGAACAGCTTTAGGGTTAAATAAGTGAATGAGATATAACAAGCTTGGGGACAGTATACAAATGGGAAACAACCCTGCTTTAACTCAGAGGGGCAAGGGTGTGAAAGAGGAGGACAGGCAGTCAGGAGGCACGGTGAGAGTGCGGCCTGGTCATGGCACTGCCTGCATGGGGACAGGAGAGGAGGGCAGGTGGGCAGGAGGCATGGCGAGAGTGTGGGCCGGTCACGGCACTGCTTGTGAGGAGACACCCTTCCTGTTCTAGATGACGATGCTGCAATGTACTCAGCCTCCTTTGGACAGGAGTTCTGCTGGGTCATACACAGTCCAGGCATGGTCCAGTAGGATTCTGGTCACCCCCCCTCACATTATCACACACACTGCGAGGCACAGCCATTGGAAGACCAAGCCCAGAACACAGAACTGCCTGAACAGCAAGCGGGCACTCCCTGCTACCTCCACCCGGGCCTGCCAGCCTCCTGTTTAAACCACACCGGCCTATGTGACTCCTGGGGCTGGGACCTGTTGCTCTCTCCAGGCAGCTCACAAGCCAATTGGAGCAACAGTGACATATGCTTCAAGTTCAATGCAGGAAGAGTACGCATCACAGAATCCCAAAATGACACAAAGTATGTGATTCTACACGCATGTGTCTCTCTAGGAGTGAGAGTATGCTTATGATGTATGTATATTTATGTATGTGTAGAAAATATCTAACGGGGTAGATATCAAACTGTTAAAGGTAAATGACATCTGAGAAGTGAACACGAGAAGGATTTGCTTTACTTTTTACTTTATCTCTACTTTGGGTAAAGTTTATAACATTTTAAAACTATTTTTTCATTGATTAAAACTTCAAAGACTACACACTAAAGCTGAATACAGACAAAATGTATTAGCACATTTACAAGAGCATTGTTTTCTTTCTCTCTTACTCTAGAAAATAAATAAAAACTGATGCTCTAAAAATATCAACTTTATGCTGACATATAAAAAAACGCTGAAATCATCTGAATGACTCTACAATACTCTACACAGAAATATTCACTAAAACTCTGAAGAAGAAAAAAAAAGCAATGTAACATAATTAGAACTGATTGACAAACAATAGCAGCCAAGCAAAATAGCTGTGAGATTTTTTACTTTGTCACTATAAAAGAAAACCAAATCAAGAAATACAGAGGAAAACAAAATGACAAAGCATGGATCATTTTAATTGCAAATCTCAAATACTAAAAATATTTGTACAATTTTCCTTTTTCCTTCCCTGGAGATCATGTGTGTTACTAATACAATATTATAAACGGGCTGCTCTTTACAAGATGGCAAAGAGTATTCAGCTATGAATGCTGTACTCACTTCCAAATATTCAAGCAAAACTAATGAACAAGATAAGGCATGGAGAAAGAAAGTTTTACTATTTCAATGTTTCACAGCTTAGTGAAGGCAAAATTACAAAAGAATATGAAAATCCACTGCTTTCTTGTTTTTTATTTTATTTGGTTTTAATTTTATTGAAGAGTCAGGGCCTTCTTGCTGTGTCGCCCAGGCTGGAGTGCAATGGCACGATCATAGCTCACTGCAGCCTCAAACTTTCAGGCTCAAGCAATCCTCCCACCTCAGGGCTACAGGTGGGTGCTACCACGCCTGGCTAAGTTTTTTATTTTTTGTAAAGACAGGATCTCACTATGTTGCCTGTGCTAGTCTTGAACTCCCAACCTGAAGAGATCCCCTCACCTCAGCTTCCCAAAGTGCTGGGATTACGGATGTGAGCCACCACATCCGGTCTTTCTTTGTTAATTTAGCTCTGATTAGCACAGTGTAATATCTGACACACAGTAAAAATAAATGAGGGAATAAATAAATACCATACAAATAATAATAACAGTAATAATATCAACCCCAAATTATTAACAGCCTACCATGTATCAAGCACTTTTCAATGAGCACTACGCATGTTTTTAAATTTATAATTTAGGACAACTATATACAGATAAAAGAGCCACATTTTTCAAGTGAGGAAATAAAATAACATAAAGAGTAACTAATTTCAGCAAGATCACCCAGCAAACTATGGGAAAGCTGGGGTCAGATTCCAAGTCGAGCTAGCACAAAGGCACCTGTTCCTCCCTTCAAGCCACAGTCAGTCACCCAGAAGCCCATGCTTTCATACCTGTGTGTATCCTAATGTGTCGCGTTAACTGGCTTGGCTTTTGAAACGTCTTTCCACAGTGCGGACATGAATATGTGAATCCACTTCTGTCGATATTCCGGTTATAAGACCTTGTACTTGATACCCTAGTGTAATAAAGGAGGGCAAAATACACGGTAAGATGTCTCCCTTGTACCTTGTACCATAAAGTCAAAATGAAAATCCTACCAGAAAATCTGGCTGACTAGTCATCAGAACCTGTTTTAATAAATCAATCACATATATGTATGTGTCTGTGTGTATATGCGTTAGTTTTAAAAATCATAAAACTCATTTTTCTCTATTTTTGATGAAAAAAAAATTTTGTTTTTTCCAGGTCAAAAACTGAAATTGGGGCAGGGGAGCAAAATGTCTCTTCTAGACAAAACTTTACCTGTGATGGTCAGCAACAAAGATGCTCCGGGTATAATTTCTACACTGATACCTGACCCACACCATCTCCTCCAGTCTCTTGCTCTCATTACCATCTGCACACCGATGACGTCCAAACTCCTACCTCCAGCAACTCTGCCTCCTCCTCTGGCTCCAGCCCTGGACAGCCAACTCTCGCTTGGCATTGCCTCATGGGTGGTGTCCAAAACAGAACTCTTCATTGATTCCCAACCTGCTCCTTTCCATGTCAAGACATGAAAGTTCCCTCTTGCTCAAGTTTATGTCTCAAGAGTCCCGCTGGATTTTTCTAGTCCATCTCTAAAAGCTGCTGGTCTTACTCTGAAACACCCACAAATGTGGACACGACTCTCCACCCTCCAGCCACCATCACAGCCTCAGAACGGGTTCGGCTCTCCAGTGCACTGCTTCCATAGCCTCCAGAAAGGTCTCCCTGCTTTTGACTCCTGCCCACACACCAGGCCCAGTGCCATCCAAAAGTCTGGTCACGCCATTCCCTTTGTGCAAAACCCTCCAAGGGCTCCACCCACTCACAGGAAATGCACATCCCGAGCCCCACCAGGCAGGCTCTCCTCACCCCAGCCACCTTCCTGCTTCTCACACCAGGAAGGCTCACTGCTTCCACCAACGCACTCCCTCAGCCTGAAAGGCACGTCCCCTAAGGCTGCAGGGCTCCCTGCTCCTCACCCCAGTCTCCTTCCAAAAGCCCCACTCAGAAAGGCCCACGCAGTACAGCCGCCTCCCCAGTCTCCCTCAGCCACACTGCACACAGTCATCCCGCTGTCCTTCTGTCTTAACACGCACCACTATCTGAAACTGTGGTACTGACTAACCCACTCACTTGGTCACTGCCTATCTCCCGACTAAAGGGCAGTTCTGTGAGGGCGAGGCTTCGTCTGTCTGGTTTGCCCCTCAGTCCGGAAAGACCTAGAAGCTAGAACTGTCTGAGTGCCGCGAGCACCTAAACATTTTCAATCATCTTTCAAACCTCCAAGGAAACATCAAAAATGCCTGTGTTAAAGCCTCATCAGAATAAAAATCTGGAATGTATAGAGACCATGTATTATTATATTTGGGGATTTAAAAAATCACTGAAATTACCATCCAATTGGCTGGGGAAAAAAGAAAAAAAAAATCACTAAAATCAACAAGAGGCAAAATGAAAAAGAAAAACAGGAGACAGCTGATCATGTGGACCTCCAGTCCACATTTCTCAAACACAATGTCTAAGAGGATAAAGAAACATCAGAGTCTTCAGGCATTTTACAAACTGTGTTAACTGCCATGGGACTTCTTGTTGTTAAAAAGTACAGATATTTCCTAAACATTGCAGCTTAGAAGGATGGCAAGCTAAATTGATAATATAGTAGTTAAAATGATAATCGATACTGCCTTTATTTTATTTTATTTTTAGAGACAGAGCCTCACTCTGACGCCCAGGCTGGAGTACAGTGGCACAATCTCGGCTCACTGCAACCTCCACCTTCTGAGTACAAGCAATTCTCCTGCCTCAGCCTCCCGAGTAGCTGGGACTACAGGCATGTGCCACCATACCTGGCTAATTTTTGTATTTTTAGTAGGTACGGGGTTTCACCATGTTGGCCAGGCTGGTCTCAAACTCCTGACCTCAGGTGATCTGCCTGCCCCGGCCTCCCAAAATGCTGGGATTACAAGCGTGAGCTACTGTGCCTGGCCTGATACTGCCTTTTAGAGATTGTTGGAGAAAGCTAAATTAGTGTGAAAACTGATTATCACCATTAGCTAACTTGAGCAAAAGGGCCAGGAAGAATATTTTATTTCACTTTATTAAGAAACGGAAATATCAGTAAAAATATATATTATCAGGAATTAGGTAAAATATAAATTTTTTTAAAACATGTTAAGTTTGAATAGGAATAAATGTATAAATGCATTCAAATATAGTCAGTTGTTAAGATTATGAGCTCTAAAATCAGACTATTAGGGTTTAAATTTCAAACTCCTGACTTACAAGCCACAAAATCTCATGAAACTACTTGGTCCCTCTAATCTTGGTTTTCTCATCTGCAAAATGAGAACATAAAAGTACTCTGGCCTAACAGGGTTGTTTGTAATGATGAAATGAGGTTCTGTTTATATACACGCTAAGAACAGTGTCAGGCACATATGACTTTTAACAGTTGGGTACTACAAATTAATTTATTAAAAGGAGTACTAATTAAACCCTTGTGAGTCTAGTTTACATATTTTGTTATCTACCCATAAACATGTATTGCCAGTACCCTGTTCTACAGCTTTCAACATTACAATACTAGGTAAACACTTCTACTCACATAGCCTGACGCTATTCATTAATGTGTAGGATGCACCGTGCATGTTATAAAAGACATTCTAACAACAAATTATCTGTGGGGTTCCACTTTGCTGGGTTCTTGCTGCAAGTATTTCTACTGGGTCATAGCAGAGTGCGCTAGCTTTTAACATATTATATGGATTTTTGACCAAGCCCATGTAATGACTCATATTACCTAATTTTGTAATGAGTCTTCATGTGTTCCTTCAGCTCTGAGGAGGTCTCGAATTCTTTCTTGCAGGCCTTGCAGGCATGCTGCCGGGTTCCAGCCATCTCCTGGCGGTGCTCCTCCATGTGCACGGCCAGCTGACTCTGCAGAGTAAACTCATCCCCACACTCAGAACAGATGAGATTCTGGAACAGAAAACCCATCAGTGAGCAGAGCAAACCTTTCAAAACCACTCCTTCTTCAAAGAACTGGTATGATCAACAGTTAACACACAAATTAAATGAAAACTACTTGGTCCCTCTAATCTTGGTTTTGATCTAATACTTTCCTCTGGAACAAGCATCACTTTCACCTCTCAAAAATGTATTTGAATATACAAAAATCAGTTCTTTATTGGAAGAAAAAGATGGAAACATTGGGAAAAGGGTGAGAGAGCGACACAATTTTTGAGCAAAATGAGTTCTGTTTTGAACTGGTATTGGGTAATGGCACTGGGTCCGCCTATTCTGTGAGCACTTCAGAGAAGTAGGATGACCTCAGCACTACACGGGGTCAAGAAAGAATTCAAACTAAGATTATGGTTTAAGAGATGACCTTGAAACAAAATGACAGCTTTCAAGTTTTTAATAGATAGATCAGGTCATTGTCTCACTTGGTTTGGAGGCAGAGCAGAGCGCAGGCTGTGGCCTGGCTTACTGAGCTTGTGAACGAGGGACCCTCTGAATGGAGGCATGGGGTAACTGCAGAACACACACACACAGAACTTCAAAGACTCTGAGCAAAAATACAAGAATGATAGCTCAGTAATCTTTAATATTTGAGTTCATATTTTGGACATATTTTAATAAATATATTAAAATTTATTTCACCTGTTTGGGTTTTTTTTTTCTTTTAAAAATATAGCTACTAGAAAATTTAAAATTATTCATCTATCACTTAGATGAAGCTGGTCTAGATGTTCTACAGCTGGGTCTAGATTCACCTTAAGGCTGCCAATCACTAGCTAACCTGCCAGTTTGGGTGTGCTGCCCACCCTGAGCCTATGAAACAGGGATAACAATAACCCCTGCCCTCACAGGGCTGTTATAAGGTTAGATAAAATGACACATATAAGATGCTGACTGTGCGTGGCCTAGAGTGAGTACTCAATAATTACTTCATCAGTAGCCATTGCTGACTTAGTACAAATTTCAGTTCACTCATGTGGAGTTCCATCACACAGTTACAGTATTTACTGAAATGATCCTCAAAATGAACTGTCCAAACATGAGAAAACATGACCCGCCAATGAGCATAAACTGTTATTTCCAAATAAAATGCATTGATTTTTTTCTATCAGACTTTTTTCTAATCTGCACATACTAGTCTTGTAAATAAATGTTTGTAAACCTCATTAAAATGAGGCTGTTAATTGATACTACCTCTAGTTATACTGTAGAAAAAGACAAAGAAAAGTGAAATATTTTGAGAAATCCAAAAATCATGTAAATAACTTTAAAGTAGTATTATTGTATAATAATTTAAGGAAATAATAAACTACTAGATTTTTAGTGACTTGTTGATAAAAGAAAATTTGTTCTAGGAAACTCCCCACAAAAAAAAACTATCATAATTTGACACAGCTCTTTAAAAAAAAAAAAAAAAAAAATTTGCAGTCCTGAATGCATATGGCAAAAGAAAATGCACGGCTTTCATTACCAATGATTCTCCACTGCACCTCCTGTCTCAAAATCACATCACAAAACCCCTCGCAGCCCGCTCCTCTCTGTACTGTTACTGCCCTGGTTCACATCCACCCTCTTTTCACTTACTCTTTTACCAGATGATCTGATTCATGTGTTTCAGGGATATCTACATGGATATTACTCAGGCATTTGTTGGATCTGTCTGAGTTACAACCCTAGTTTATGCACAACGTACTCAGATGGTGCAAGCAGGATCCAGCACCTCCCAGGCCAAAGCCAAGACCTCACAGCTTACAGACAGCTACATCACTGTCTTTCTGCTTTCTCTCCTGCAAGCCAAAAAGAGCCAGGATGCTCCTCCTTCCCCCTGCCCGCCCTGGCAAGACTTAAGGAAGTCTTCCACAAGGAGAACAACACCCCATGTATAGTCACAGGCCACTAGGACAACAGGCCTTCCGCTCATTGTATTCTCCATACAGAGTTAACATCACGTCTCTCACCTAGAAGCAGAGGCTGTCCTGGGGTAATTCTCATGATGCTAAGTGGCCACAGGAAATCATCAAGAGAAATGCATGGCATTTTAATCTGTCTCCACCTTGCTGAAGATATGATCATCACTAAAAGACCAGAGTGTGCAATGCTAGGTACTGACTGCCTCAAGGCTGCTCTCCTGTCCACCCCCCGCCCTAGGATGGCAGCGTGTGTTCACCAGACTCTGCGTGTGTGGGATTTTCCCTTTCTCAGATCCCCACCACATCATCATCCTGTCTCCTGTCCTGGCCTTCTCAGAAGCCATGCTTCTCTTCCTAATGCAGTGTGCCTCTGCTGACCTCAGGTACTGCTCAACACACAAAATAAACCCAAAACCCACCCCACAAAACGCTGCTCTTCTCTCAACACTTACAGAACCTGATCCATCACTATTCCTTTGTACGTGCTACTGAGATGATCAATAAATGTGAACAATGTCTTCCGTGAGAAAGCTGTTTGTGTGTGTGTGTGTGGGCGTGCACGCGCTGTTCCTCTAAACATTCTATAACACCCCTTAAAGGAAGTGATTTACTCAAAAAATAATGTGACCTTCAATAATTATGTGACTTTAAGAAAAATTCCGAAGTGATTTAAAAACTACAGTAATTTTTCTGGTTTACTCTTCCGGGTTTGAGATTTATTTGGACAGAGGAGTGACCACTATGAATTTTAGACTATAAATCTCAATAGGGCAGTAACTAAAAATTAGATTTCAGTGTTCTGAAAGTAAAAACTTAAAAATGGAACACTTTAAAAAGTTAATTATAGTTCCTAAGTACATATAAGAAGACATGTTTACAGGTTATTTTTTAAACCAGTTTTAATGAGGCATACTTTACATATAACAAATGTACCCATTTTAACTGTAACTTTTTACTACTACAATCCAATGTTGATGACTTCAGAGTTTAACTCTTAGAAAACAATTTTAGTACTATTTCCAAGGTTTCAGGGGACCCTGCACTGGTACCCCCAATACTGTCTGTGCCCAACAAACTGCGGGTGCTTCACCAACTTTCATCTCACCTCATCTTCAACCTCACTGAAGGAGCCACAGTCGCTCCCCCAGACCTCAATGCACCTGCACTTTCTACCAAACGGAGCAGCTTTCTTCACAAGGCTCTCTGACTGTTCTAAGTGGTGAATAGTTTAAAAAGCAGTAATTCCAACAGCTGTCACTAGTTGAATTCTCTACCTGCCAGAAACTGTGCTGGGCCATTTTATGTTCGGAGTAAGTTTCTTGGAGACAATGTATTGTTAGATCATATGAGAGGTTTTTTGTTTTGTTTTGTTTTGTTTTGTTTCATGGAGTTTGACTTCATTGCCCAGGCTGGAGTGCAATGGCGTGATCTCAGCTCACTGCAACCTCCGCCTCCCGGATTCAAGCAATTCTCCTGCCTCATCTTCCCGAGTAACTGGGATTACATGCGTCCGCCACAATGCCCAGCTGATTTTTGTATTTTTAGTAGAGACGGGGTTTCACCATGTTGGCCAGGCTGGTCTCAAACTCCTGACCTCAGGTGACCCACCCACCTTGGCCTCCCAAAGTGCTGGGATTACAGGTATGAGCCACCGTGCCTGGCCAGCAATGTCTTTTAATTCACGTACTTACATTTAAAGTAATTATTGGTATATGAAGTCTGTCATTATTTGTTGTTCGTTCATGTTTCTTTTCCTCTGCTTCTCTTCTTCCCTTCCTGGATTACTTTTTGGAATTTCTTAGAATTCATTTTGATTTATTAGTAGTATTTTTTTAGTACATTGCTTCGTACAGCATTCTTGGAGATTGTTCTAGGTAGGATTATACATACGGAACTTATCACAATCTACTGGCATCGACATTTTGCCACCTTGAGAGAAGTACAGAAAACCTTATTTCCATTCAGAGTCTTGCACCCTTTCCCCTCTTTAAATGTCACTGTCCTGAGTATTTCCTCCATGTACACTGAGTACACAAGATGATAATTTCTGCTTTGACCATTAACTATGATTTAAGAATTCATAAGGAGAAGAACATTGTATTATACTCACCCCAATTTTGTATTCTTACTCATTCTTTTTGTATTAGGGTTTTCCAGAGAAACAGAACAAAGAGAACGCAGGTGCGTGTTTGTGTGTGTACATATCCTTCTGTGATGACCATGATGCAAATGTAGAATTTTCTGTTATTGTCCCAAAGTTCCCTGAGGCCCTATTAATTTTTCTAGTTCTTCTCTGTTGCTCAGCCGAGGTCATTCCTGCTGCTCTATCTTCAGGTTCTCCTCTGATTCTCTTCTGTCCTCTCTGGTCCATCAGGGAGCCCTTCTACTGAGTTCTTTAGTTCAATCATGGGATTTTTCAGTTCTACAATTTCCCTTTGGTTCTTTCTTCTGTTTCTTTCTTCCGTTTTTTCATTTGTTTCAAAACTCATAAAGCATTTTCTTGACAGCTGCTTTAAAGTACTTGTCAGATAATTCCAATGTCCAGGCCCTCTTCATGTTGGTATCGCTCTTTCCTTGTTCCAGTCGGGACTGTGCTGGCTCGTGTCTGTGTCCTGGACACTTTGGGTGTTAAACTGTGGGACCAGTTCTCGGGCTCTCCTTTCACCAGCAGCTGCCGTGTTCAGATGCAGTGTAAGGACCAGCAGCAGTGGAGACCCACTTCGCAGAGCTCCACTGACCCCAGGGGGGAGGAAAGCACAGAGCAGACCTGTCCGTCTTGCATGGTTCCATCTCATCACTGATGGGGAGAGAAGCCCAGCTCCCTACTGGACCCACTGACACACTCTAGAGGGAGAATCAGAACACTGCCTGCTTCTGCTAAGGGAGGATGGAAGGCAGGCTTCCAGATAGACTCTGCCCACACGCTGGGAGGGGAATTCTGGGTGTCTCCTCCCTCTGCCAGGAGAATCCCCCTCCTGGATGCAAGGTTAGCTCCTGCTTGGGCCCAACGGGAAATCGAAGTGCTGCCAGCTCCCAAAGGATGGGGGCAGAATGGGGTAGAAGTTCAATGTTGCACTCGGCTCCGCCAAGCAGCTTTTCAGTTGGCATTTCACTGGAACTGAATAAATACCATAAAAAGATTTTCTATTCTGTTGGACCAATCTTTTCCCAGTACTGGCTAAGGGAAACCAGCTTTTCTTGGAGTGTTTTTCTTCTCCGCTTGTTGGCAGAAGGCTGTAGGCTTCTTCAACACCCTGTCCAGGTGTCTGGGAGGAAAAAAAGAAACCCAGGCGAGGCGCGGTGGCTCAAGCCTGTGATCCCAGGACTTTGGGAGGCCGAGATGGGCGGATCACGAGGTCAGGAGATCAAGACCATCCTGGCTAACACGGTGAAACCCTGTCTACTAAAAATACAAAAACTAGCCGGACGTGGTGGCGGCGCCTGTAGTCCCAGCTACTCTGGAGGCTGAGGCAGGAGAATTGCTTGAACCCAGGAGGCAGAGCTTACAGTAAGCCGGATGGTGCCACTGCACTCCAGCCCGGGCAACAAGGGAGAAACTCCGTCTCAAAAAAAAAAAAAAAAAAGAAAAAGAAACCCAGGAAGCTGACGGCCACGTTATTCCTCAAGTCCCTCCAACTGTCCGCCACCTCTGATGCCTTTCAGAGTTGTTCTGTGCCTGCTGGCTGCTTATCTCTAATGACAATTAGTGATACGGGGGACCCCTAGGAGAAGGAAGCTGCTCCATCGTGGCTGGGACCTTAGAGGTTATTTTTAAATACACCTAAAGGTCACAAATTATCCCTCTAGTTACTATTAATATGTCATATTCAAATCAATTAACTGAAAAACCAAACACAAAATGCAAAGGCAGTGAGGAATATATTATTTTGACATATAGGAAAAGATTTATAACTGTGCTCCAATACTGATTCTTCTTTTCTTACGCAATAATAGACTTACTGGCTGAGCACACAGCTAATCAGCTCAGCACTATTCGGGGGCCGCTCCAACCACTAGATCACTGGCGTGATGACTATGTTCTACCCAACTGGATGTGAGCAGGACTGAAATGCATCTTCCAGATCATGCCTTTAAAGAGAAGCAGTGCACATTCCTTCTCCCGTTCCCACTGTAAACTATGCGACAGAAGCAAAGAACTCACAGAGATAGCAAATGAAGATGCTGGACAAGCCTGAGGGCAGGGCTGCCCTACCAGCTCTGTACCACATACGCCAGGCTGCCAGGTGAGGCACAGTCACAAACCCTGACCTAAGCGCTGACACAACGGTAGGAAAAAAAAGAGCCAACATATTGTCAACATGTTACTATAGAACAAGCACAGTGAGGCCTTTTTCCCCTCTGCTCATGTAAAGCTTGAGCTCAGTATGAGGTTGCTAAGGTCGGGAGGCTGAATATGACAGCCCAGCTTCCAGAACCCTTCCTCTGGCAGCACAGACACGCAGTGCCAAGGAAGAAGTGAAGCATCCTCACACCTCCCTCACCAGCTTCACGCTAGAGTTCAGCAAAGCCTCTTCCATGACTCTTCCCCGCTTTCTTCTCCTCTTATCACTTATTAATCAAAGCAGCCTGCTGTGTCCTCAAGGGAGAAACCAGAAGCAGGGATGAGTAGTAACAGAAATGTAAAGTCAAGCAATTTCAGAAAACACAATATTTCTCAAAAGCCTTTTCAAAAAAATTTAAAAAGGAATCAGAAGCTAAGGAATGTGTAAGTTCTTACAACCACAATAGCGAGAGACGAAGGGAGCTGGAGTTTTACAAACAGAACTGAGGGTTCGGATGAGAGTAGGCTGCACAAAGTTCAGATGATGTGGTCCTACTCAGGACACCACGGCATAACAAAACTACACAACAGCAGAGGCAGGGACTGAAGCAAACAGCAAAGGATGTGAGCACCACTGTGGGAAGCGATACGGACAAGAACCTGGCCCGTCTGTGGAAGAGAAAACAGGATGAAGGGAAGGTTTTCAAGATAAGGTACAAATACTTTAGAACACCTGCAAATGACAGATGACAGTTGTTTCTCTTTCCAGTTACAGAGGAAATCACAGTGAATTATTAGAAGGCACATCTGAAGGAACTTCAGAATGGAAAATGGCAAAGCTCGCTGTTCTGGTGACCCCATTAGATGGGTGCAGCCTTAGAGGTCAATCTTTACCCTTCACGTCATCCTCGGGTTGGGCCACCCAGAGCGTGTGGCGTGTGCAGACTCTTCAACCACCTTTACCCACCTGTGTCATCCTAACAGAGGATTCACACACACCCCTCCAGTTTCACGTCTCTGCCTAGACCACACGGCTCAACATTTCAGCTCTCCCGCCAACGTTCCCACCGCCCTGACTCCTTTGCTATTCCAGATCACATTTCAGAAGCCCCCACCTCCAGGCAAACCACCGTCTCCACTCCCCCCAGCGGCTGAGTGGTGGAAAGGAGACCACACCCCCGCCCAGCCCACACTCCACAAACAGATGGGCTCTCAGCTCCCGGGGCCGCCCACGGATGTGCCCCACTCAGGCTCTGCTCCCATTTCCCAAAATAGGCCTCCCCTGCAGATCTCTAGATGCCTCAGGCCACCTCACGTTTTTGCTGAAGACAGTAATGTTTCCATTTCCCAGAGAAACGTGGGGTCTAAGGCCTCAGCCCCAGCCCATGAACTGAGGCACCACAGTGCACCATGACAAGCTTATGAGGAGGCCCAGGAATAGGTCACACGTTCAAGGAAAACGGCGGTGCTCCATGCTGTCCAGTAACACCCAGAAACTAGATTGAGGTACTTCAGTTTCAATAACATCATGTCTTTGTGAAGCTAAGTTTCCGTGGTTGCTGTGGTTAAAGATCAAAGATGGAGTGAAGAATCATATGGAACAGAAAACTCTAAAATAGTTTGAAAATGATTGCAAATAGGAAATGCAAGGATATAGAGGCTGTGCAGCACCCAACACACCTGGGTTGGTCTTTCAAATAACTATTACGTTATTAAGACAAATACTTACTAGATCATACAGATCTAACTGGTTAATACACAGACCCTTGGGTTCTGCCTGAAAGTCTATGAAAAACTTCATGAGACACTAAGAAAGCACAGTCTGAGGAAGGCTGGGAACACGTGCGAGACATACCAGGAGCTGCTCCAATTCCGCCTCCGCCTGAGCCCTCTGCCCCTTCCTCCTCCACCTGCACCCGCCTCCACCTGAGCCCTCTTCCACTTCTTCCAGGGTCAAAAGAGAAGTCTCTCATCCGTTCAAAACTAACTGCTCCCTTGTAAAATGTCACTCTTTTCCCCTCCAGATAGGGACCTCTGAAAATGGATATTACAGCAATGTTAAACTGTGATCACTGTGATCACTGTTTTGTGAAATAAAGAAAAGTGTCTGTGTTTTTAGGGGCTACATCCTGAAGTACTTAGTGGTAAAATAACGTGAAATCTGCAGCTTACTCGAAAATTGTTCAAAAAAGGGAGAAGGGGGGAGGTGAGATCTGACACATTTATCAATTGGTGAGTCCAGGAAAAGGTTATACAAATATCCATTGTACTATTATTTCAAATCTTCACTTTGGAATTTTTCAAAATAAAAAGCTAGGTGAATATGCCATCACTACACACTATGAAAACAAACAAATGATATAACGGTGATTTTTTTTAAAAACTGCGCATATGCTAGTTGCGAACAACACAGAACCAAAAACTTACTACCTAATTATTATGTGTAGATGAGGCTGCATAGAGAATCAGGAAGGATGGCAGGGAAAACTAACACACACAAATGCATCGCCTTCCTACAGGCAAGTAACACACAACATACAGCCAAAACACCTCCCTACACAGTATCGTTAGGATCTTAAAATACTTAAGAAATGTAAAAAGTATACTGAATCCATAGTAATCAAACATCGCTGATGTTTTCACATTCCGTGTTCTCAAAAAGATTGAACATTATAAACATGTTCAGTTCTCCCCTGAATCTGAATATTTAGTACAATAAAAATACCAGCCTATATTTAACTATTTAACTAAAATTCTCAATTTTACATGTTATGATAAGCCAGAAAAAGAAAATAAGAATATACAAAGATTTGCTTCTCATTACAAAGAGAGACACAGCAGAGATACACTAGAAAAGCAGGAAGGCAGCCCAGGAAAGGTCAAGGCGAGTGGGTGGGCAAGCAGGAGACGGGCTCTCCTCCAAATGTACCTGCCTGTGTCACTTTGACTTTTAACAGTTGGTTAATATCCACATATTCAAAAACTAAACCCCAAGCCTTCCACTCTCCTCTGCTTTGAACTGTGTTTTTCGGTCAGATAATGTAACCTGAAGGAGGGCGGTTAACTGAGGGCCTAGAATCATAAGAATGGGAAGGGAGAGGTCCTACATGGCAGCAAACCGAAGCAAGTGACCCTGCTGACTTCACAAAACCACGGCAGAGGAGGAAGACCATATTTAATTATGCTGCCATCTAAAGCAGAGTCGGGTGGCTGGCTTGAGATATGTGGACATCCTGAGGGCTGTTGGGTAGGAAGCCCATGCGGGTCCCGGCGGAGCAGTCGGCTCCTTCACAACAGCCAGGATGAGAGAGTGAGTGATGATGCTGGTGCTGGCAGGCGCCGGGTCCTGGGAGAGAAGGAGCCCACACAGGAACTACAGGGAGGCAGGGAGGTCCTGCCAAAGAAGGGGTCCACGTGGGAACTAGGGGTAGGCGGGGAGGCCCCGCGGGGATAGGCTACACTGCAGCATCAGTGTGGACGCATGCCTTCCATGCGAGTTCTGCTCTGCATGTATAAGGATCTGTACCAGGCAGATCTGTGTGGGATGTTCCAGACGTGTGGGATATTTTAGAAAATAATTTTAGAATGGGGAAGCATTTCTAATCAAGCCACAAGAACCAGAATCTATAAATGAATAGATTAAAAATTTGAGTCCATCATAATTTAAAAATTTCTGCCAGGAAGAGAAAAATAACGAAACCAGAAAGCAAGAAAGAATTATGTCACGCAAGGCAGAAAAACCTAACTTTCCAGGAATGTAAATACTTTACACAAGTCTGCAAGAATAAGACCAATAATCCCCACACATCCACCTTGCAAAAAAATTGTTTAATTAAAATAAAAACAAATTATTCATAGATAATAAACATGGAAAGATGCTAAGCTACACTCATAATTAAAGAAATATAAATTAAAACAAAAACATACCATCTTTAAATTACCAGATTGGAGGAGACAACTTTTACAACAGAGTATTGGAAACGATATGGCCGGCCGGGCACAGTGGCTCACGGCTGTAATCTCAGCACTTTGGGAGGCCGAGGCAGGTGGATCACCTGAGGTCAGGAATTCGAGACCAGCCTGGCCAACGTGGCGAAGCCCCATCTCTACTAAAAATACAAAAATTGTCGGGCATGGTGGCAGGCGCCTGCAATTCCAGCTACTCAGGAGGCTAAGGCAGAAGAATCGCTTGAACCCGGGAGGCAGAGGTTGCAGTGGGTTAAGATTGTGCCACTGCACTCTAGCCTAGGCAACAGTACAAAACTCTGTCTCAAAAAAAAAAAAAGCAAGAAAACAGGCTGGGCACAGTGGCTCACACCTATAATCCAACCACTACTTGACACCAGGAGTTTAAGAGTAGCCTGGACAACATGGTGAGACCTGATTTCTATATTTTTTAAGTAATAATTTTTTTAAAGAGAAAGAAAATGGTATGAAGAAATGAGCAATCTTATAGACCATTTATTGGCTGGAGGATAAACTGATAAAATCTCTTTGGAAAACAATCTGACAATATCAAAATTTTGAATTCACATATCCTGTGACCTAACAACTCCATTTCCAGGAATATATCTCACATTTCTGTTAGCCCAGGGTTTCCTCAACCTCACACTACTGATGTTCTGGGCCAGGTCACTCATAGCAGTGGAGGCTGTGCTGGGCACTGCAGGGTGTTCAGCAGCATCCTCCACTCACGAGATAACAGAAGCACCCCACCCACGCCCAGCCCCACAACAGTGGTAACCAAACGTCCTCTGGGATACCACACTACCCATCCTGAGAACTCAAACATGGACAGAAATATTTGCTCACCATAGCTTTGTCTGGAAAAGGCTGGAAATGACCTATATACCTAACAGCAGTGACTTGCTAATCATGACACACGTATAAACAATATAATACCATGCATCTGTTAAAAAGAAAGTGACAGCTCTCCAATTAACAGATGTGGAATTACACTTAAGATACACAGTTAACTGATGAAAAGGCACAGAATATTATGGGTTGACTAATAAGGGTACAGAGGAGATTTGTATAGGCATCGAATGTCCCTGGAAGGATACAGAAGAAACTGCTAATGAAAGTTGTTTCTGAGGAGCAAAACTGGAACTTAGGAACCCAAAGGAGATGTAACTTTTTGCTCTCTATAATCTCCTCTACTGTTTGATTTCTTACTGTATGCACGTAGGACTTATTCCAAAATATATTAATACACCATTATTTAATACATTTTCTGCTTTTAAGAAATTAAACTGGCCGGGCACAGTGGCTCATACCTGTAATCCCAGCACTCTAGGAGGCTGAGGTGGGCAGATCAGTTGAGGTCAGGACAAGACAAGCCTGGCCAACATGGCGAAACCCCATCTCTACTAAAAATACAAAAATTAGCTGGATATGGTGGGGCGCCTGTAATCCTAGCTACTCAGGAGGCTGAGGCAGGAGAATCGCTTGAACCTGGGAGGCGGAGGCCACCGTGAGCCAAGATCACGCCACTGTACTACAACCTGGGGGATAGAACATGACTCCTCCCCCCAAAAAAATAAATAAAAATATAAATATAACTATAGCCATTTGTGAATAGCACTAACAATGAGTGAGACAGGCATTCCTAAACTCTGCAAGAGAAAGTGTTAAATTGGCATGTACTTTCTGGAATGTCATAGGGCATTCTATAAAGAACTTGGGAGAAAAAAGTCTTATTTATTAGTTCAATTAATCTAACTGTAGGAAATAATTTAAGATGCATAAGAAGACTCATATGCAAAGATGTATTACTTATAATATTAAAAAATATAAACAATGTAAATGTTAAACAGTGATGAAAATTATTACATTTTATTATGCTAAATCCAGATGCTGAGGACTTTTTTTTGTAGTGACAGTCTACGTTGCCCAGGCTAGTCTCAAACTCCTGAGCTCAAGTGCCTCGGCCTCCCAAAGTGCTGGGATTACAAACATGAGCTGCCACACCTGCCCAAGATACTGCAGATTTTAATAATTTAAAATATTAATATTTGATAATCAGTGATAACTTTGATGATGAGTCAAAAGAGGGAGTATGTATTTACAATATGTTATGGAAAAAGGTAGGTTACAAAAGTAATCTGTGTAATGACATAATCCTATTTTTGTATTTTAAAAACTATTTTAAACATAAACTATTAAGAAAAGCATGTTATAGCAAAAAAGTTTGAAATACCACAAATGTATTCTCTCCACATAGTATGTTTTCTTTCTTATAATTTTTTTAACTAATTGATTTTTAAATTGATAAGTAAAACTGTACATATTTATGGTGTACCACATGATGTTTTGGTATAAGTATACGTTAAGGATTGGCTAAATCCACCTATTTTACATGCGTTATCTCACATACATACTTCTTGGGGAGAGAACACTTAAAATCTACTCTCACAGCAATTTTCTTTTTCTTCTTCTTCTTTTTTTTTTTTTTTTAAAAGACAAAGTCTTGCTCTGTTGCCCAGGCTGGAGTGCAGTAGCATGATCTCAGCTCACTGCAACCTCCACCTCCTGGGTTCAAGTGGTTCTCCCGCCTCAGCCTCCTCAGTAGCTGGGATTATAGGTGCCTGCCACCATGCCTGGCTAATTTTTGTATTTTTAGTAGAGACAGGGTTTCCCCACGTTGGCAAGGCTGGTCTTGAACTCCTGACCTCAAGTGATCTGCCCGCCTCCACCTCCCAAAGTGCTGGGATTACAGATGTGAGTCACTGTGTCCAGCCAGCAATTTTCAAACATACAATGTATTCTTACTAATGTAGTCCCCATGATGCACAACAGATCTCTTGAACTTACTCCTCCCATCTAACTGAAATATTGTGGCCTTTGACCAACATCTCCCCAATCCCCCCAACCCCCAGCCTCTGGTAACCACCACTTTGCTGTTTCTATGTGTTCAGCTTTGTTAAAGTCCACTATGGGTGCTTTTAATGTTACCTTTTTTACTAATTTTTTTCCAAAATAAATATGCGTTACTTGTATTATAAGATTTTAAGAGATGAAAATAAGTTACTTTAAAATAAAAATTAGGCCAGGCACAGTGGCTCATGCCTGTATTCTCAGCAGTCTGGGAGGCCAAGGCGGGCGGATAACGAGGTCGAGAGATTGAGACCGTTCTGGCCAACATGGTGAAATCCCGTCTCTACTAAAAGTACAAAAATCAGCTGGGCGTGGTGGCACGCACCTACCTGTAGTCCCAGCTACTCAGGAGGCTGAGGCAGGAGGATTGCTTGAACCCAGGAGGCGGAGGTTGCAGTGAGCCGAGATTGTGCCACTGCACTCCAGCCTGGCAACAGAGCAAGACTCCATCTCAAAAAATAAATAAATAAATAAAATAAAATAAAAATTAAAGACATTGATAAAAACAGGACCCAAAATCATGTGGAAAGTATGAAGTCAGGCCAGGCATGGTGGCTCACACCTGTAATCCCAGCATTTTGGGAGGCCATGACAGGTGGATCACCTGAGGTCAGGAGTTCAAGACCAGCTTGGCGAACCTGGCAAAACCCCATCTCTACTAAAAATACAAAAATTAGCCAGGCGTGGTGGCAGGCGCCTGTAATCCCAGCTGCTTGGGAGGCTGTGGCAGGAGAATCGCTTGAACCCGGGAGGCAGAGGTTGAAGTGAGCTAAGATGGCGCCATTGCACTCCAGCCTGGGCAAGAAAAGCAAAACTCCATCTCAAAAAAAAACAGAAAGTGTGAAGTCAGCTTTCACAATGTAAATTTTATACAGGTACTCCCTGATTTATGATGGGATTACATCCTGATAAACCCATGGTGAACTGAAAATATCACAAGCCAAAAGTGTGTGGCTGACAGGGAGTTGCAGTTCGCTGCCTCTGCCTAACATCACAATAGAAGTAAGGTTTCTAAGAAATGTGTTTGCTTTCACACCACCGTAAAGTCAAAAAAACATTAAGTCTAAACCATCTTCAGTCAGGGATCGTCTGAATATGCAATTTCAATACCGTGTTTTTCTGTGTCAGGAAGAAAATATACCAAATAGTTATCAATAATTATCTCAGAATTAGAGATGACTTTCTCCTTTAACTTTCTGTATCTTCCTAATTTTTTACAGTAATAATGCAAAGGGGGAGTCTAGAGAAGGTTTTCTTGTTTGTTTTTGTTTTGTAGAGATGGGGTCTCACTATGTTGTCCAGGCTGGTTTCAGACTCCTGGCCACAAGCAATTTTCCTATCTCAGCTTCCCAAAAGCTGGGCTAACGGGCATGAGCCACTGCACCTAACCAAGGAGGAGCATATTTTTTAAGCAACAGCCATTGGCACTTTAGATTCAGCCCCCAACCCAGCACTGTGGCCTGTCATCCTTAAAGCTGTCCTAGACATCGGGCCTGTGGAGCTCCCAGGAGTGGTCACTTTGGTGTATAAGCTGCTTGGGGCCATCATGAAATGATTCTCTTCCCTCAGATTCTCAAAGGTCAGAGGACCCAGGAGCAAGCAAGGAGATTCTACCATGTTCAGAAGCAGAAAAGTTACTTTTGGCCACGGCAGAATCATATAAAAGTTAGTTTCTGTTTACAAAGAGGGGGGTGAGGCGCCAGGAAGAGCCTCTGCCAGCCAATGTGGATATATTTTGATCCTTCAAATATACTACACATTAAAATGTCTCTACCCTAAGGCATTGACAGGGCCAGAAAATAAAAGGTTTTATCAGTCAACTGGCGTCAAGGCAAATCTAATGACAATTCGCTCCTTGAAATCTACACAAAAGGCTTTTAAAACGAGTTTATACCTAAAATCCTCCTCACTCATGATCAGATGTATTTTAACAATCAGTTAACAAAGTATATGCAAAATGATGACGATTACCTCTTCCTTTTCATGTAGCATAATATGCGCTTTGAGACTAGCCACTCTGGAGAATTTCTTGTTACACACAGGGCAGGTAGGATCTTCCCCGCTGTGAGTGCATTTATGAAGTGTCAGGTTGAATTCAACATTAAATGTTTGGGGGCACTGGTCACATCGATGTGGCTATTTGGAGAGAAAAGTGAAGAAGCCACTGAAATACAATCTTGTCACAGATGCTTGTTCAATAAATGTTATGAAAATATTAATAAGTACCATAATGTACAGACAATCTACAGAAACTTCTGAAGTCTCCTCTGGCCCTTAAGTCAATAAATCCAAAATAAACACAGTCAAGCACCTGATAGAATTACTGAAAGGATTATAAGGATGAAAACACATACATATGTGTAGGAAATATTTCTAGTAAGAAATGCTGTATATAGGCCGGGCGCGGTGGCTCAAGCCTGTAATCCCAGCACTTTGGGAGGCCAAGACAGGTGGATCATGAGGTCCAGAGACCGAGACCATCCTGGCTAACTCGGTGAAACCCCGTCTCTACTAAAAAAAAAAATACAAAAAACTAGCCGGGCGAGATGGTGGGCGCCTGTAGTCCCAGCTACTCGTGAGGCTGAGGCAGGAGAATGGCATAAACCCGGGAGGCAGAGCTTGCAGTGAGCTGAGACCCAGCCACTGCACTCCAGCCTGGGCGACAGAGCGAGACTCCGTCTCAAAAAAAAAAAAAGAAATGCTGTATATAAGCTGTTTTCTTTCAATGAGTGTAAGTGTTCGACAATGAAACACCTTTCAAAGATAACCTTTAAAACATGTTATTAAAACATACTTCTGTGCCCAGGCACAGCAGCTCACGCCTGTAATCCCAGCACTTTGGGAGGCCGAGGCGGGCAGACCACTTGAGCTTAAGAGTTCAAGACCAGCCTGGCCAACATGGTGAAACCCTATCTCTACTAAAAATACAAAAATTAGCCAGGTATGGTGGCAGGCGCCTGTAGTCCCAGCTACTTGGGAGGCTGAGGCAAGAGAATCGCTTGAACCTGGGAGGCCAAGGTTGCAAAACTGCACTCCAGCCTGGGCAACAGGGCGAGACTCTGTCTCAAAAAAAAAAAAAAGCTTCTTTCTCCATGTGTTTGCATGACATGGGTTTGTGTTGAATGTCTAAATATGCATGCTTACATTTGCCTGCATATTGGGTGTATGGATACCGGTGTTAAATGAACACACAGAGAAAGAAACATATTCTAATAATGTATTCTCAGTGTTTGCTTCCAAACATTTTCTCTGTCAAACTCTTCTAATTCATTGAAATAATAGAGTTTATGATGAATCATTTAAAAAAAAAAAAAACTGCATATAAATTTATTGGATTGTAATCTGAAAAATTTCAACTCATTAAGTTGGATTTTTCCCATTTCTGACCAACTCCACTATTATAAACAAAATCACTGCAAGCAGGCTGGGGGCGTGGCTCACGCCTGTAATCCCAGCACTTTCGGAGGCCGAGGTGGGTGGATCACCTTGAGGTCAGGAGTTTGAGACCAATCTGGCCAACATGGCGAAAGCCCGCCCACTAAAAATATAAAAATGAGCCAGATGTGGTGGCACATGCCTGTAATCCCAGCTACTCGGGAAGCTGAGGCAGGAGAATGGCTTGAACCTGGGAGGAGGAGGTTGCAGTGAGCCAAGATGGTGCCACTCTCCAGTCCAGGCAACAGAGTGAAACTCCATCTCAAAAAAAAAAAAAAAAAAAAAAACACTTCAAGTAAAATAATCATACAAAATTTTACTAGATTTTAACAGAGTTGCTTATCTAGGTCTAAGACTTTCCCAAAATGGAAGGTATTCTTCTATTCAATTGGAAAAAGATAATCACTGGTATTTCTCTCTGAAGTGACAAGATCCTAATGAGGAATAAGTCAGTATCTTCAGATCGTCAAACCTGAGAAAATAATACTGGTGCATACTGGTATATTATATTGATATATTATCATAGGTATAGCAGCACCATTTGTGCTGAAAGTCAAGCCTGAGATGGTCATATCCCATTCTCTAAAGGAGGTCCCTGGTGTTTTTCTGGTCTCAAATGGCTCACTAGCTTACATGCTCCTACCTAGAGAAAAGCTGACAATCACTTTTTTAATTACAGTTTTAACTGCCACTTTCCATCTATCAGGCAAATCATTCCATTAAGGCACTAAAATTCTTGACATATCCCACAAGAGGTACTGCAAAAGAGTTCAAATTTCTATTTAAGATAGTATTTAATATTTGCTCCCTCCTGAAATACAACCTAAAACATCTATAATACCATTTTTAAATGCAAGATCACTTAAAGATAAAACTCTCCATTGGAGAAAAATACTTCCAAACACACCACTTCTATGTTCAGTCATACAGGAAATTGAAACTACTTTTAAAAAGTCGTATTTTGTAAATAATTATGTGTCCACAAATAAATAACTTCAATATACAAATTCACCAGGACAAGCTCTCACTCTCTCATCTTACCAAATAAATTCTAACTTTTAAAAAGGCCAAAATATTTCTTTGTAAAACATAAAATGTTCTACTATTTAGGAACCTAAATTAGAAGTTTTGATTTTACTTGTTCATTTTTACAATACCTCCAGTTTCAACGCTCACATTCCTGACATCACCTTTGAAAATACATACCTTGTCATTTCGCTCGTGATCCCTCATGTGGCGTTGAAACTGGGATTCTTTTGGAAAAGATAGTAGACAGATTTCACATTTATGGAAGTTTGGAACTTGATAGGCATAATTAGTGTTCTCCGCATTCAATGTTAAAACTCCATCTATAAAATTGCATAAGTATAGACAATAAATACCAGTTGTTATTCTCATCACATAAATAAAACCAAATTATTGGTTATTGTTTAAAAACAAAATTTTATCAGAGATTTATGAGAGATTTAGATGAAATTAATGATATACTGAATTTTTTAAATTGACATGTTTTAAAGTTAGAAATGAGAAACGTTGAGATGACTAAGATGTGGGACAAGAGAATTCTAAATCCTTATTGGTGGGCTTTTCAGAAGCTTAAACTAAATTCCTGAGGCTTCACAGTCACACACACCAAAACACACAAAAGCCATAATGATGCCTGTTAAACCATGTGAACCTACTGAATAGTGTTTCAAAGTCACTACAAACCACGACGCATTTCACCTCCAAATCACTTTAAGATTCTATCAATAATACACATTGTTTCTTAAATCACTCAGTAAACAAAACTCTAGTAGGAATATTAAAGCCTTTAAATGCTAATTCACAAACTCAATGTCTCTCAAAACTGCTGCAAAACCAGATTAAGTCAAAAAGAAAAACTGCCACGTGCAGTGGCACATGCCTTTTATTTCAGCACTTCGGGAAGACAAGGACAGGAGAATTGTTTGAGGCCTGGAGTTCAAGACCAGCCTGAGCAACACAGTGAGACTCCATCTCTACTAAAATTAGCTAGGCATGGCGGCACGTACTTGTAGTCCTACCTATTCCGGAGGCTAAGGGAGAACGATCTCTTGAGACCAAGAGTTTCAAGCTGTAGTGACCTATGATCGCACCACTGCACCCCAGCCTGGGCCACAGAGCAAGACCCTGTCTCTTAAAAATAAAACTTTTGCTCTCTCATATATAGACATGGCTTAGGAGGTTCAGGAAGACAAGAGATTGCAATGCCTCAGACAATCCTCAGTTGTTACAAAGAGTTTCTATAAACCCACCCAGGTAAAGTGCTTTTAACTTAAAAGTATTTTTGGCCAGACGGGTTGGCTCACGCCTGCAATCCCAGCACTTTGAGAGGCCGAGGCGGGCAGATCACGAGGTCCAGGAGATTGAGACCATCCTGGCTAACAAGGTGAAACCCGGTCTCTACTAAAAATACAAAGAATTAGCTGGACATGGTGGTGGGCACCTGGTTCCAGCTACTTGGGAGGCCGAGGCAGGAGAATGGTGTGAACCCGCGAGGCGGAGCTTGCAGTGAGCTGAGATCACGCCACTGCACTCCAGCCTGGGGGACAGCGCAAGACTCCATCTCAAAAAAAAAAAAAAAAAAAAAAACGTATTTTCAAGTAAGACTACATATGACAAATAACATACCATAGGATAATCACAAAACTCATCTAAAATGCCATAAAATAAAGATGCCCTAAATCTTTACAATTTTTTAAAATAAATATACTTCAAGTATGATAATTTGGATATAAATATGTAATATACCTTGCTATGTGAAGACCAGAAATATATTGCACACAGCTACTTGTATCAAATTTGATCCAAAAATATTAGACTTAGAGTACGGGGTAAGCCGAAGAACCAAGTAGCTCAGGAAAGCCCCTTGTTCTCACCAGTCTGTGTGGTAAACACAGGCACTCAAAATGTTCTATAGACCTTGAAATCTTTGTTTTGAGAAAACAGCCTGCAGTTCCCATTTCTGCCAAAAGTCTCCTGACAGAAGGAGGTTGAATCTGCCTTGTAGCAAGGACCTGGAGAGTCCAAAGGACAGGAGGTAGGTGAAGCCCACGTGGGAGGGGCACAGAGACAGGGTGGAGGAAGTCAGCAACAGCTGCAAACAGAACCTTGGCAGAACCTTGAGAAAAGGCAAATTCCGGCTTCAAGAAATACAATGCAATTCAAAAGACTGCAATTTCATACATAAAAAGTGAGTCTACTGCCGGGCGCGGTGGCTCAAGCCTGTAATCCCAGCACTTCGGGAGGCCGAGACGGGCGGATCACAAGGTCAGGAGATCGAGACCATCCTGGCTAACACGGTGAAACCCCGTCTCTACTAAAAACTACAAAAAACTAGCCGGGCGACGTGGCGGGCGCCTGTAGTCCCAGCTACCCGGGAGGCTGAGGCAGGAGAATGGCGTAAACCCAGGAGGCGGAGCTTGCATTGAGCCAGGATCCGGCCACTACACTCCAGCCTGGGCAACAGAGTGAGACTCCGTCTCAAAAAAACAAAAAAAAAACAAAAACAAAAAAAACCAAAAAAACATCACATTTTATTCAGAAGCAAACATGAGAATTCAACTATCTTCTTTTAAGCCAAACATTAGCAAGAGCTGCAAAAAGGTAAAGTGATGCTACTTTTCTCACTAAAATTTATTTGCTTTAGAAAATATTTTTCATAAAAATCATGTTATTTATGTTAACATATAATGGGTTTATCAATGTTATTTTTAATTAACAATTTCTTAAATTTCTAATTTTTAATATATAAATGAAAGTATACTTCTTTCTCTGCAGCCATGATAATATAAATCAAACTACATTGCTCTCCTGCTTAAAAATTTTTCAGTGAGGCCGGGCGCGGTGGCTCAAGCCTGTAATCCCAGCACTTTGGGAGGCCGAGACGGGCGGATCACGAGGTCAGGAGATCGAGACCATCCTGGCTAACCCGGTGAAACCCCGTCTCTACTAAAAAATACAAAAAAAAACTAGCCGGGCGAGGTGGCGGGCACCTGTAGTCCCAGCTACTCGGGAGGCTGAGGCAGGAGAATGGCGTGAACCCGGGAGGCGGAGCTTGCAGTGAGCTGAGATCCGCCCACAGCACTCCAGCCTGGGTGACAGAGCGAGACGCCGTCTCAAAAAAAAAAAAAAAAAAAAAA